>NC_084796.1:34619496-34922526 GCF_963169125.1 Humulus lupulus | reverse complement strand
AAAGTGCTTAGAAGTGATATGGGTGGTGAATATTTTTCAAATGATTTCATCTTGTTTTGTGAAGAACATGGAATAATATATGAATGTACCGCCCCTTATACTTCACAACAAAATGGAACAGCGAAAAGAAAAAAATAGAACATTTCCTTAGATTATTAATGCTATGTTATTACATTCAAAATTGAGTTTTAGTTTGTGGGGTGAAGCCTTGCTATCTGCTTGACTTTTGAATCATATTCCCATGAAGAAAAACAATATATCTCTATATGAGTTATGAAAATGAAAAAAACCAAACATTGGTTATCTTAAAGTGTAGGGGTGTCTTATTTATTTCAAGAACGTGAATCCTAAAAGGACCAAGTTGGGGGCTATGCCCAAAATAGCAAAGCTTATAGATTATGAGACTCGGAGTCTAATATGATAATTGAATCAAAAGAGGTTGAGTTCTTTGAAAACATGTCATGCGATGACAACATGTTAATAGAACTAACTCAAATTAGAGAGCCTAAAGAGGAGACTCCTAAAATGGTTGGTGAGCACCCTCAATTACCTAGAAGGAGCCAAAGGCTTAAAGACTTAGGATCAAGTGATAAGTGTTCTCAAATAGAGACATTATACCTTATAGAAGGTAATAATGAGGAAGTCACGTGGCAATATCCAATAGTAACTTCAAATAGAGGATGATTTCAATACTTTCAAAGAAGATACGTTGTCAAGGAACTTCGCTTTTTCGAAGGAGGAAATTAATGATGAAATTGATTCAATTATGCCTAACCACACTTGAGAATTAGTTGACCTTCCAAAGGGTTCTAAACCAATTGGGTGCAAATGGGTGTTTAGAAGGAAATACCATAATGATGGCACCATAAAATCTTCAAGGCTAGATTAGTAGCCAAATAATTCAAACAAACTGAGGGAATATATTACTTTGACACATATGCACCAGTAGCTAGAACTACTTCTATTAGATTGTTATTTACCTTATCATCTATATATAACCTTTATGTTCACCAAATGGATGTGAAAACAAAATTCCTAAATGAGGATCTCGAGGAGGAAGTCTATATCGAACAGCTGAAGGGTTTTGTTCTTCAAGGAAATGAACATAAAGTGTGTAGACTTATCAAATCTTTATATGGTTTGAAACAAGCTCCAAAACAATGGCATGAGAAGTTTGATAGAGTTATTATTTCAAATGGATTTAGACACAACAATGCGAACAAATGCTTATACCCTAAGACATGTGATGACTATGTCACATTAATGTGTCTTTATGTAGATGATATGTTGATTTTGAGTAATTACATGAGAGGAATAATAAAAACAAAGAGGTTTCTATCTTCTCACTTCAAGATGAAGGACCTTGGAGAGGTCGATACCATACTAGGTATCAAAGTTAGAAGCAATAGTGGGGGTTTTCTATTGATTCAAACCCATTATGTCAAGAAAGTGCTTGACAAATTTAGTCATCTCAAAATCGAAGAGGCAAATACACTATTCGATTCAAACATTAAGTTTGAAAAGAATGAAGGAAGAGCCATGACTCATTTGGAATATGCAAGTGCAATAGGAAGCCTAATGTATGTCGCTCATTGCATAAGAGCAGATATTGCATATGCAGTTAGTAAACTTAGTAGGTTTACTAGCAATACAAGTATCAAGCATTGGAAGACTATTGAGAGAATTCTTGGATACCTTAAGAGTACCAAAGAATATAGCCTTCACTATTCAAATGTTCCAAGGATACTTGAAGGATATTCCGACGCTAGTTGAATATCGGAAGTGGGAGATAATACCTTCGCCACCAGTTGGGTGTTTACTCTTGGAGGATGGGATATCTCTTGGGGCTCCAAGAAGAAAACTTGTATATCACACTCGATCATGGAAGCATAATTTATAGCTCTAGCAACAACCGACAAAGAGGCCGAGTGGCTTAGGGAACTCATGTTGGATATCCCTTTTACTACGGATATGGTATTGACGATCTCGATACATTGTGATAGTCAATCTTGTAACACCCTAATTTAACTAGGACATATTCTTTGATTAAACATTTCAAATGCTATAGAAAGTGAACTTTATAAATAATTCAGACCCGAGTTTCCAAAAAGATAATGCTAAAATATGTCCCAACATAAATATCATAAAATGTATTTCGTAAAACAAAAAATGTGCTATGGTGTTCTTAGGATCGTTGTCTTCCATGCGGTCCCCTCACAGAGTACATACACCTTCTTGGAACGGTCCCCAACCCGCCATGCCATCACATAATTCAATTCTTGTCTGTGGAAAGGAAAAAGGGGTGAGCTAATGCCCCGTAAGGAGAATCAAACCAAACATCAACATAAAAGCAAATCTCATAAAGCAAACCATAATCTCATATCATAACAAGACATAGCATCATCATCATACATAAAACCTATGCGCGCACTACGCATGTAAATGGGAGAGATACTGCGAGGATGCACTTGTGGTCCTTTCTACGACCACTCTGGTCAAAATTGTGGCTATCATTGCCCACCTTTTACCTTCCCAAGTACATGTCCTGAAACATTTAGCATACAACATGCATTCCATAAACATAAGCATTCAAGCAAACATATTTAACCTCCTTACCTTGGAGCACTTGTGGAGTCTTCAAAAAAAAGAAAGTGATCTCGCTTCAATGATCAAAACCTAAACATAAAATAAGAGCCTTATTATAAGAACCAATATCATGCCCAATATCTAAGCCACACGTCCCACTCTCTTTGCATGGGCCATGCACAACATGCATTAAATACATGATCATAGTATCCATGCTCTTATAATCAAACTTAAACCTAAAAAAAAAAATTAAGTGAGCATAAACTTAAAAAAAAAAGATAATGATACCTTTGGAGATCGAAAGTTGAATCCTACCCTTCCTTGAATTCTTGGAATCCGAACACCTCTAAACCACAAATCCACACTCCAATAACCACCAAGAAGAAAAGAAGAAACTCATAGACTAAATTCAAATCAACCATCAAGATCTTACCTTAACCTTTGTTCCGTTTCTTCACGAAAAATCTCAAGCCCTCGAGCTAGACCTACACCCTCTCGGCCTCACCTTCTCTTTCTTTCTCTCCTTATATCTCACGCTTACTTCTCTTTCTTCTTCTTATTGCATTATGCGAAAATGAGAGCTAAGCTCTCTCTTTATATAGGCTCCAAAAATTGCCATAAAAAAACCCATTAATACTAATTGATTCCAATCACCATGGATTAGCTCATATCCTAATCATAATGGCATGAACTTAGTCCTATTTCTAGCTATGCTTTTCAAACATAATCAGCATCCATGATTTCCTAGAATAAGTCACCATTAAATCTTCTTATTCTTCTATGAACCTAGCCTTATTCTTGCACTGTACATATGATTTGATCTTCCATCATCAAATCCCATGAATGTTGAAATTCCCAAGCAAGAAACAAGAGACAATCATCCATTTATATCACCAAATCAATCAAGAGCAAAAAGTATGCTTGCTTTTTGAAAATGGCTATCTAAGGCAACTCTTGGTTCCACTCAATCAAGAAACAAATCTTGCCATTCACATTGCCATCTTCTTTCCTTTGAATTTTCAAAAAATTTATCTTGTATTTCCCTTTAAATTTTTTAAAAATTCAGCTTGTAGTGTGAACAAGAAATCTTCATCAATACTCTGCAATATAATCCAATCTTTCAAGAATTAATCCACACAAATCACTAAGATCTCACAACATTTCTCTTTCACACACACTACACACTGAAGGCTTTTCAAGCATACACACATATAATTAAATAAATAACTAAATAAATAAATAAGGAATAACTAATATGGTAAATAAGATAGTAACTAATTAAACAAGTAAATATGACAATAATAAAAGAATAACAAAATTAAATAAATAAATTAAACAACAATTAATTAAATTAATTAAATAAATAATTAAATTGAAAATGTGTGTCAGGATATTACAAATCAACTTTTGCTAGAGCATATAATAGTGTGTACAATGGGAAGTCTAGACACACTAGTCTAAGACATAAATATGTGAGACGATTAATTCAAGATGGAATCATATCAATCTCATATATATGTTAAGACAAGTGAGAACTTAGCAGATCTATTTACAAAATCTCTTGTGAGAAGGTTAGTAAGTTCCACTTCAAAAGGGATGAGACTGCAACTCCTAGAATAAAAGACTCATCAATGATGACAACCCAACTCTAAACTCATGAACATCAAGGAAAATAGTTCAATGAGTAAAAACAAGTCATTGATAAGTGAATGGTTTCAACGTTAAAACCTTTGTGAGTTATATCCAAGATGATTAGTGTTGGTCGCTACCGAGTGAGGGTTAAGCCTAGGGATTTTAATGAAGTTCACTTGAGTGCAACAAGCATATCATAAGGTAGTAAAGATGATGTAAGAACTTCACCTATGTGAACTTAGAGGTGGTGTCGCCTCTCATGGGAGTTAGAGTTGCTCCATAGAAAGTTCATGAAAGGATGAACACATGGCCATATGAGTGCTAAGCGAGAAAACTGGACAAACAAAAGATCTAGTGGAGGTGTGTGAGATATCATTGGTTTTATCATAATTAATACTTGGTTCAAGATTTTAAGCTACCAATGATTTCGATAAGACTTTGTGGTGTTTTCACTAAGGTAAAGTTCTAGTCGAAAGGCACTTTATTTTAGGCACCAATATTGTTTTGAGCTAGAGGTTGAAGTTTGTATTTAACCAATTGGGGGAATGTTATGATTGGTTAAATACAAAGGATAAGTGTTGTTATACAAGCTAGGTATAAAATACTTAGTAATTTGACATAGTGAAGATGTAAAATTTGAGTTTTAATTGTAGGCACTTTAAAAATTGTGTTTTTGGTTCCAAAGTGAGACAATGAGGAATCTAAAGATGCCCAAAAAGTTTAAAAGTATTTGGAAGGGTTTAAGGTCATTTTTTAGAGTTTTGACCTGCCTAGGTGGCGTTGCATCGCCACCCAGGAGGCAACGCTTCACCTAACGTGTCCGTACAGACACGTGTTTCAGCTCCAAATGTCATGTTTTGAGGCTCTAATACTATTGGTTAGAACTAATGATTGTGCTTACTCTATAAAAGGGTTCTCATAGAGTTTTGATAGACTTGATCACTCTTTCAAATCTCTCTCTAACCTCTCTCTCTCTCTCTCTAGCTTTCAAGATCTAAAGTTTTCTCCAAGAAACTCATAAAGAAAGTGCTTGACTTTGTGAGTTTAAAGGCTTGTTCAATTCCAATTCCCATTTCCTCTTAGAATAGCCTCAAGGATCCATGGAGGGCTAGAAAATATAGAATTAGGAATAAGAAGTTTAAGGTGGTGTACTAAAGCAAGGGTTTGAAGCTCCAAGAAGACTCAAGAAGTTTTGGTCTACAACTAGGGTTTGCATCATCTAACTCAATCTTTTATTGGTCTCTGTCAAGGATAATTTAGTGTATATTCATAAAAGTTTGGTGGTGTATGTTATGATTGGTTAAATTGGTTAGGCACGAAGAGGTGCAAAAATCATAACGGTTTCACTAAAGTCAACATGTGAGAGTTGACTTTCGGTATCGGCATTTATAAATAATATTTTTGGGTCCAAAGTGTTTCTTTGGAGTATATAAGAGTACCCAAAAAGTTTGGGAGCATTTGGGGATGTTTTGAGACAAGTTTTGGAGCACCAAGTCAGAGGGATCGGTGTTGCATTACCTCTAAGAGGCGACATGTTGCCCATATCTGAAGAGACAACTGAGGCGACGCATCGCTTGCTACTAGGCGATGCTTCGCATGGGCCGTCCATACAGATCCGTAGAGTAACATGTTTTGGCTCTAAAATTCAAATTAAAATGCTCTAATCTCATCGGTTGAGTCTAATGAGGGTTCCTATACAATTTAAGGGGTTCATTTGAGTTAATTGGTGACTTAATCACTCATCTCTCTCTCTCTTAAGACCCTCTTTTTCTCTCTGTAACTTTCAAGATTACTAGTTTTCTCCAAGATCTTCATCAAGAAAGCTTAACTTGCGTGAAGATCCAAGGCTTGTGAATCCTAATCTCATTCCACTGTTGTAGCTTCAATAAATCTCAAGGAGGAGGCTAGAAATAGAGATTTTTGGACAAAATATCTTTATTTGTGTCAAGCCTTGTTACATTTTGTGGTTCACATAAAATCATAGACTTGTGATTTTATGTGTCAAGGTTCTTCATCAACAAAGGACAATTCTACACTTGTTTATTTGTGTTTATGTACTTTGTAATCTTCTTCCATTAGAGTTTAGAATAACATTGTTTATTGCTTTGAGTTGTAATATATAAAACTAAGGTTGTAGCCTTTAATCCCCAACAGTGTAACCTCACTCTCCCCCAAAAAATATATACTTATAATTAAGTATAAGATATAATTTATGCAATATAATTCTATAATAATTTAAGGAATTATTGATGTAAAATATTAGGAACTTATTTATTGTACCCTGAGCAAAGAGCATTTCACAAGCAGAGATTTAGAGAGCTTGAAAACGAGGTAAGTAAAGTACTCAACTCCAACACAAAAATTATATGTTATATAGGAGTCTATTATGTGTTTATCTGCTCTGCTCTTAATTGACAAGCATGATTATTGGCATTTCAATGTAGCTTTCATGCATGGCATGCAGAGTTATAGATAGATATGCATATTAACAGGTCATGCACGATTTTAAGAAAGGTTCACAATTTTATAAAATGCTATATTAAAGGAGGTTAAGTTTAAACTAATGAAAGAAAATTTTTTAGTGCCACTATTTCAGGGAAGCATCAAAGGAAAGTTCAGAGATTCAGACAGAAGTCTATAAGGCTCATAGTGGCAGCCTGATAGAGCGAGCCATGTCAAAGTTGGCCATTCATATAACATGCCATGTTCCTGTCTTTCTCCACCACCTATATTAGTATGATAGTGTTGTAGTTAGGGGCCTCCTTAATTCTTGAACTCGACAAGGCAATGATGGAGTAACATCAGCCACGAGCCTCGCTGTGATGATGGCTAGCCAGAGGAGAACCCATGAGATTTTATATGTTATGCAAGCTCTGCAGGCACATAGGCCAAAGCGAACAGTGTGCACGAATTTAAGGGCCCAAAGAGAAAAATAAAAGAAATGGCTCTAAAGCGTATAATTATCATATCCTCATGAAGCTACATACATGCATAACTTTACTTGCTGAGCTTTAGCTCATAATTGTCTTGTGTTGCAGGTAATGTTATAGATCAGTAGAAGGACGAGTGAGCTTGAGCATAGTCCTGACCTTGGTGATGTACATATGAATATTTTGACCATGTGGGAGGGTCCAACTTTCTAGTTTTGATGCTTGTATATAGCCACTCGATGTGGACATTTATTTAGTTTGAGTTTGGTGTGCTTTTGTTCAGAAGTGTGACATATACTTTATGTATATGAAATCAAAGGAAAAGAATACTATGAGTTCTTATGTTTTACAATTAAAGTTCAAATTAACCTAGAATTTTATAGGTGAATTAGAAATTAGTCAAATAATTAACGACTTATTCAATGAAAGTCTACCATATTCGTACTAGTAGTAAGGCAGCATGAAGGCATTACATATAAGAGCCTTACAACTTGTAAATGTATGTGATGCAAAAAATTCATAGGCAAACTGTAACGCCCTAAACTCCAGGGACAGTTACGGTGTGCCTTGTAAACAGTGCTAAACTCGCTAATCAAGTCATTTGGCCAAAATCGTGTAACTAAGTATGATTAGCGGTTTAGGGATTAAAAATTTTGGTTTAGATATAACGTTTCATTAGAACGTTTATTATATACATTGGGATCCCAAAAATATAATTTAAAGGTCTATTACAAGAAAATATTTACAACCAGCCGATCTAAGCGGAAAAAGAGGGTTTAACCCTAGTTCCTCTTCAAATCTCGGTTGTGGTGGTCGAGCAGCTGCATATGTACACATCATCACCTAAGCTCTCCAACTCAAGGATGATCCAGCTTTCTTTTGCCTTTACCTACACCACATAGCACCCGTGAGCCGAAGCCCAACAAGAAAACTCAATATGCTCCTGAACAGTCATATCATGACATCAAATCATAAGGCACACGCCTAGCAGATATAGCAATATTCAAGCAGGCAAATGAGTTCATGTAATGATGAATATGCAACATCAACTGATGATCACAATAATCATCATGGGCTTTTAGCCCCAAATAGAAGAGTGACAGTTGTAATAGTCACTAAGGTGGGTTCCGTTCCCAATAGCCATGTGACGATAGGGTCACTGGGGCTTTATAGATAAGTGATCATTTCACTAGCTTAACCAAGATAGGTGTTTGATGAACTAGTCACTAAGATAACCTACCGCATGACCATAGAGTCACAACCGTGGGATTCCGCTCCCTAGCCATGTGACAAGCAGTCACCTAGGCCTTTGGCCCTAACTCTGAGTAACTAGCCTAGACTAGTCAAGCGCTTATAATTTTCATCGACCTTAGGGTCGGTCCAGCATCGATGCTCCTAGAGTCATTCAACGTTGATATCGATTAGATCTAATCTTTTTATTGGCCTACGTTCAGGACGCTTATGCCGTTTCTGACTCACTGGTCAGTATTACGCGATCAGTGCCGTCCTTGACTAGTCAGTGCCATACACAAGTAAGAAATGCTACCAAACATATATCATATGTCAAATATCTGAATATAAGGCATTCAGCATGCTTACTTAACAATTGCTAGCATAATTAGGATCATGCATAAACACAGAGACTCAAGCTCTGAACAATCTCATATTCAATATTCATAGCATGCCCTAATCACATGTTTCTCGTGCAACACATGCATCTCATTTAATCACTTGACATGCCTCAACAATAACCATGCATGTCACATTTAAACATCCAACATGCATCAAGAATAACCATGCATGTCATATATACACAGGGTGTAGTTTTCTTACCTTTGGTCCAAGCACAGGTTACCAATAAACGAGCCACAAGCATGATCCTGATGTAGAGTCCCAGAATTTACTTAGCTAGTTAGATAGTAGTAGTAGTAGTAGTAGTAGTAGTAATAGTAATAGCTAGTAATAGTAGTAGTATTATCTTTATAACTGTAGATTTTTGGTTCAGACCGGGATTTATTTGGACACTCATAGTAACACTTGTAGATTTTCTAAGTTTAACCTATAGTTTAAGAATATTAATTTTAATCTAAGGTTTGATTAATATGACTGATATTGATGGTGATATTTATTATATTATAAGGTTTAGATAGATCCAATAAGATAGTAACACTTATCATATGTATGATTATTAAGAAATTATTATTTTAATGATAAAATAAGAGAATTATAAGACTTAGTCTTCACCAAAATTTGATAGGAGCATGACATTTATCACAATTTTATTTATTTGTGGATTAGGTTGATATTTAGATAATTAAATATATTTTTTCGTAACTTTAGGATACTGTAACTTCCGACCTGTTTTTGACCCAGTTATATTAGGAATTTCGAAAAATAGTATTTCTTAAAAGTTGTAGATAATTTAATGAGCTTTCTAACGGTATAAAGAGAGTCTAAATCAGAGTTCTAAAACTCCAGATATATTGATTTTACGGAAGGGGAGTTTAGAGTTACGAGATTTAGGGAGTTAGAAGTTAGGATTTTATTTGTTTTTATTATTTTAAAAATCAAGCTTTGAATCCTTAAATCTCTCTGAAAAATTTGAACAATTCCTAAGCCTTTAGCTGAAGGATATTCAAATATTTTCAATTAAATTTATTATTTTTATTCAAAGCCAAAAAGAAGATTTTTATTCCTAGAACTCTATAAATAGGACTTAGCACCAAGTATTTTTCATTCATTCATCAAGCTAAGCTCAGAGGCTGCAAGTTGCTAGGTTATTGTGAGAGTGTAAACACTTGGGTTGGGAATTATAAGCTTGATCACTATAAGCTTACCAAACACTTGGGAAGTAAGGGTCTAATTCACATTTCGGTTCAAGGTTTAGATTGATCATAGAAGTACTCAAGGTATCCCAAACTCTAGTCCATTTCGGTATTATTTTCTTTAAAGTTCTCATAGTCTTCTACTCAGCCTTCTAACCTATTCTTTATTTTGGTTAGGAAATCTAAGAACTTGCACATAAGTTTTTGGTAAGTATTTTTCTCAATGGTATAGTCCTCCCATTCCTTTCATTTCCCTTTTCTCCAATATACTCACCTTATTATAAATGGTTTTTAGGAGTGTTCCAAGGTCCCAAATCAGTTCTCATATCCCGGTTATTTTGGTAAGGAAAATAGGATAGGATTTATGTGTTATATGTTTTATATGTTATCTTATGGTTTTTATGTTATGAAATATGTTATGATATGTATGTTTGTAGGCTTGGGCATATGACCCATATGACTAACAAGCCCCAAATAGATTATGGGCATATGACCTGCTTAGCTAGTAGGACCCCACTAATCTAATGGGCATATGACTTGTTTAGTCTATGGGACCCCAAGTAATAATGGCCATTATAGTATGTGTTATATGTGTGATGATATGTTATTATGTTGCACTATGAATTCTTATGTATATGGCTATATGTTAGATTTTTCTTGCTGGGCATTAGGCTCATTCCTTTTTGTTTATATGTGCAGGAAAATAGGTCTTAGTGGCGGGGAAGGTTCTTGGAAGCTTAGAGAATGTGTATTGAGGCGGAATGGATTCAAAGAGCCGAGAGCTTCGATTCGAGGATGTAGTTTTGTTTTTATGGCTTTTACATGTATTTTTATGCATCTTATTATGTAAATCTCTTTTTAATAAAGTCATGTTTTGATTTTAAAACAATGGGATCCCATATCCTACTTAATATTTTATGTAAGTTCAACATTTCTTTTTTACAAGTTTTAATAAAGTTATGAATTTTTTTTCAATTGTAAGTTTTGTTAAGAATAGGGTCTATGTGTAGTTTTCGTTAATGGTCCAAAAGTCTAGAGTAGTTGGGTCATTACACCTGATTCCAAGCCTCTAGTGAAAACCTAGTCACAACCACAAATGGTGATCCAATGAGTTCAAGTTCTAAAACCAATCCCGAAACCAAGACCTAGCCTCCAAGACATCAAACCCCACCAATCCGGGTAGTAGGAATGATCCCGAGACCTAAGGTTGGAGTTCCCAAGCTCAAAACACTCAAATGACCTCAAAACCCTGCCTGAGCCGCGGCCATAGCACCTTGAGCCGCGGCCCCCAGCCACACCAGGATCAAGGGCCACGGCGCCTAGCACACCCAAATGCCTCCATTAGCTTCATCGAGCATGGGCCTCGGCGCCCAAGAACAGGGTCGCGGCCCCCACCAAGAAACCAGCCATAAACTCGTTTTCTCCCATTCTAAACCTTCCAAAAACATACCTAAACACTTCCAAATCCAAAAATTAAAGTTCCCAAACATCCCAATGATCCAAAACCCATAAAACCCAAGCTTCAAATCTAACAAAAACTCATCAAAACACAAAGTCCAATTCAAGCTTAAAAACTTAAAAAACTTGAATTACCTCCAATTGAGTTGTTTCCAACTAAATCCTCTGGCTAATAAGCTTCTAATCTTTCCTAGGATCGCTATGCCTCGATTCTCGCTTGAATCCGAGTCCTAGAACTCAAGTTACCTTCGAAAATGCGATCGGGAGACGAAAATGGAACTTTAAGGGAGAGAGAACCTACTGAACAGTCTTTTTATTTCTTAAAAGGTTACTTCAAGCTTAAGTAGCCTCAACCAAATCCTAATGCTCGGGGTCCCGAAAACACTCCCGGGGACAAAATAGTTAATACCTCCTGAATTTCCCCTTGATCTTACTAACTCCCAATTTATCACCAAATATTAATTCTCATTACCCAATAACCCGGTAATGCTCTAAATACCCCTTGACTCACTCCGAGTCAAGAATAAATCATGTTGTGACTTTCCTACTAGCTTACCTCCTAGGATCGTCTCGTGCTGGGTAACCCTGGCATAACCAAAGAATAATAAAGCACCACACACATACCACATATATGTCAAATATGCCAGAAATTGACAAAATATGAAAATCACCCAATTACTCATAAATGGGTTTACATGCATATTTAATACACCTAAACATGCATATTATCATTTAATAACACAATAAATCAATTATGGCCCTCCCGGCCTCCTAATCAAGTTCTTAAACCTTATTAGGAAATTTGGGGTATTACACAAACTCATCAGCATTAACAAAGCCACTAGCAACCAAAAATAAGAAAAAATAATGTAAAATGAGTAAGGATACACAAAAATTCTCATTCTACTTGCTTTTCATTATTTTTCCTCATGTTTGGTTGTTAGTGGCTCCCAAGACATGTCATGTGATAACTTACTAAAGAAGAAGAAAGCAACGATCCTCGTCCATTGTCCCCGACGAGCCCCAGCCCCATTGATGCCACCTACAAAAGAGAGAAAAATAGGTTATGGTTATTAGGATATAAGTCTTCGATTGTTTTTTCAAAAAAAAAATTAAGCATACTTTAAGAGTTAATCCATGGCTAACGTCTATGGTATTGATTCAGTCCATAGCTGATGCTAAAACTCAAAATATGAGGTATTTTTTGCTTTAATTAGAGATAAGATCATTTCCAATGTAAGATGTAAATTTTGTGTCAAATTTAGCACAAAAAATGAGTTAATATTATATTTTGCCCAATATTTACAATTGTGCTCTAATGCACAAGATGCAAATCAACACAAAAAATCAATAATTCATTTAATATTTATTGAGAACATAAAAATATAATTTTTTTATTATTCAAATTATGTACTCCGAAAAATTTGTCATTAAAAAAAATAAATAAAAAATGATATATGGTTGGTCATTGTCAACTACTCAATTTTAATAATTAGTGGTATTATGGTAAATAAATAAATAATATTTATTGATGTGCTAAATTTGACTTATGTTATATATTATGTCAAATTTAGCACAACTTTTAGCATGTGTCAAATTTGACACATTTTTAAAATACCATTAAAATTATATTTTTTATAAGATATTATAAATATAGCATTACACCTATTTTTTAGCACTCCGTAGAAGATATTATAAACCCATAAAGTTATTATTTTCAAATAACATTAATTAACGTCTTTGACTAACATAAATAGGTGACGGGAAAAGTTATTTTTGTACGTAGTAGCCTAATTAAAGTCTTAGAATAAATAAAGAACAAATTACTTGGAAGGTGGAAAATTGCCTAAAAAAGAAAAGACTGATTTAAATTTGTGATATTTTGTATGATTTTTTAGTTGACTAATTAACTTTAAGCTACGTACGAAAACTAATATTGAACACCTACCAAGACCATGGAAACAAACTATATTGTAGTAAAATTTCCAAATTCCACACAAGATTCAAGATCAAATATTTAAGACAAAGCCGTATCAATAGGACAAACACTAAATAGAGGTTAACCATGATATATTTCAAATTATTCTTCTATGGGACCCATATGAATTAATAATATGGACATAGAGATTACAAAAAAAAATCACAGAATTACCAACCACAGATTTTGGCTGCGCGATACACACACACATCTAGCTGTCTAGACAAAATAAACAAATAAAAGGAATAAGAGACAAACCAAGAATACACTAGAGTTGGAATAACGTGGGGATTAAGATTCTGTCTGCCGACCTTATAGATTCGTGCTATATAGATATTGACTCAAAAAAATATTGATAGACTATCATAAATAATCTCCCTATGTATATATATATAATTAATAAATAATCTTATTTGGAAGAGATATGGCTTTAATTCCTGATTTTGTTTCGGCCAAACGCGCCGCAGTCACCGTTGGAATGTGTCGCGCATGCGTGTAGGAGCATAAGACAATTAAATCCCACTTTGATATATTTTGTGTATATATATATATATATATATTAATGACATTTGTCTTATAGTACTTTGTTTCACAAGAAGTTTGTGCATGACCATTGTACGTATCTTTTTTCACATGAGAAATTTTACACTGTATGTTCAGTTACATACTTAATTTTTTTAAAATGCCAACATAACATACTCTCCCAAACATATGCCATTTTAAAAATTTTGGACAAAAATACCCCTACCATTAACCGAGCAGACCCCTCACATTCTCTCTTCCCAGCCAAACTCTCTCATTATTTTCTCTCAACCGAGCAGACCCTTCACATTCTCACCATCTCTCTCAGGCGAAGCTCTCTCTCTCCTCACAGCCGCCGTCGCCACCTTCTTCTTCATCGCCGGCCACGGTAAGGTAAGACAGTTGTCATGTGGTTTTTTTTTTAAAAAAAATTGAATTGTAATGTATAAATCGATGAAATTGGTTTGATTGTTAATCTTTATTTTGCAAAAATGTAGCTTAAAATGAGTTTGATTCTATGTGCATCATTTTGGAAGATTATATTTAAATTCTGCAAAAAATTTGTGGATCGATCTTCATTCGATTCCACATCGATGTCATTTCGATGCTTCATCGATGGTAATTCGATGACATACAATGCATGTGCAGATTTTTAAAATATTGAAAAATTGTTCATCGATGCGCAATCGATGCTCCATCGATAGTATTTCGATGGACCAGTAAATGAAGGCGATAGTCCATCGATGCGCAATCGATGGTATATCGATGTCATGTCGATGCTTGCATGGTTTCATTTTTTTTATAAAAGTCGATAAAATTTCGATGCTATGTCGATGCAATGTTGATGGCTTTTATATGTTTATTCGATGCTCCATCGATGTTATTTCGATGGTATATCGATGGTTGTTCGAGCACATTAATTTGATGGTGATGCATCGATGGGTATTCGATGCTATATCGATGCTATGTCGATGCAATGTCAATGGCTTTATATATTTATTTGATGCTCCATCGATACTATTTCGATGGTATATCGATGGTTGTTCGAGCACGTTAATTTGATAGTGATGCATCGATGGTTATTCGATGCTATGTCGATACGATGTCGATGGCTTTATATGTTTATTCGATGCTATTTCGATGGTTGTTTGAGCACATTAATTTGATGGTGATGCATCGATGGTTATTCGATGCTATGTCGATGGCTTTATATGTTTATTCGATGTTCCATCGATGCTATTTCAACGGTTTTTCGAGCACATTAATTTTATGGTGATGCATCGATGGTTATTCGATGCTATGTCGATGCGATGTCGATGACTTTATATGTTTATTCCATGCTCCATCGATGCTAGTTCGATGGTATATTGATAGTATTTCGATGACAACAACATATTGAGTATTTTTTGTAAATTCAACTAATTCTCTCTTTTTTTGGATATTTTGCAGCTGCCACCCAAACGTATCCCACCGCTTGAGATCCATATAGAGGATCATTATGTCGGTCATATGACCTATAGGGGTTCCAGGAGGTTAACAAAATTGAAGAAAATATTTGAGGAGCGTGGATTGTTGGGGAGGGTGAATGAGTCTGTTTTTGGACAATTCTTCACAGCCCCTCCCTTTTCGTTCTCTGTGGCATTGGTGCACACACTGCTTTTGCGGAAGGTCAAGTCTCCGCGTGGCGATGAGGTGCACTTCTTGATGGGCCCAAACTTATGTAAGTTTGGGGTGCACGAGTTTTCCATTATCACCGGCCTGAGCTGCTCCTATCCACCACTTGCTGTTGACATTCAACCTCACATTACTTCCTCCCGCCTAGTTGATACATATTTCAGTGTGGAACCCGAGAAAGACATTCGGTTCAGTATGTTGGAACGAGCTTTTAGTATGTGCGATGTACCTGATGATTTGTACAAGCTCGGTTTGGTTTACTTTGTGGAGGGGATACTATTGGGCGCTGAGAACGACAATGCTATTTGGCGAGATTCATTGTCGATGGTCGAGGATTTATATTATTTTGAGAAGTATCCATGGGGATCCCTTTCATTCGAAACAACTGTGAAACAATTCAATAGAGATATGAAAGTGATTGGTGCTACAATACCAAGTAAGAAGGCGAAGAAGATCACTGAGGTGGAGTCTTCTAAGGGTGTTTGGTTCTTGAAGTTGAAGGTGGCAAAAGAATGGTTGGCAGAAACTGTAAGTCTCTTATGTTTGTTAGAACATTTATCTCATTTTAACAATCCACTGTTCCTTAACGTTACTCTATTTATTTGCAACATCTCGACGCTGCGAATTATCTTATATGGAGACGTCTTTTTGAGTTGCCGAAGACGTACCCCGTGAAAGCCACCGTACTTGATTCATCATTTGCACAATATATTCCTGCTAGATATGAGGAATTCAAGAAAAATGGCAGGACTTACCAATGGGACTCAGACATTCTTAATTTCTTGAAAGGAGATGCCAAAAAATACAAGAAGCCTTAGGGTGATTGCAACAAGGTCTACTTCCACTGGTACTTGGAAAATCGACCCTGGGTCCCTTGCGAAGTAAATTTCGCTGATTGGATGATCACTGTATTTGACTAAGATCATTCCAACTTTAGCCATAATAAGTTGTCTGAGTTGATCGAGCCTTGGGCAAGGATGCTTCCATCTTTACTCAACGCTTCTGGTATGTTTAAAGGACACCCCAAGTTGAAAATAGCTAGACCAAAGATCACCGTTCCAAACTTTGATTGGCAGCGCATGTCCACTGATATTGTCCCACAATCTAGAACCAGGTAGACGTACTAAATTCAGATTTTCATAACATTGTTATCATTTAATTTTCAATACACTCACAATCAAGATTTCTTGGTTTCAGCTGAGATTGCGGCGTATTTTCCATCAAACACTTGGAGTTTATTCTTGGAGACATTCCCTTATCATATGCCATCGAGGACAACATTCAGTACTTCAGGGATAAATTATGCATCGACATTTTTTATGAGAATGAGTACCCTTGATGTTAGAACATTTATTTTGATTTCGATGACACACAATAGTATATTTCGCCTTAGTTTTTTATATAAAAAATGTCATTTCGAGTAACAAAGTCCATTAATACACAAATAAAAAGGGTAACAAAGTCCATTAATACACAAATAAAAAGATTAACAAAGACCATTAGTACCCAAATAAAAAGTTTAACATTGATGCCATAAATTTCAAACACGAACTTTACAAGTTTCCCTATTATGGCCTAGACCTCCACAAATGATTCACTTGCGTTGTACAACCAATTTATCTCCATTGGAAGGATGGCGTTTCGTCTTAGGCCTACCTTGTTTCTTCTTTGGATGACCAACCGAGTTTTTCTGTGCAGGTGTTCTCACTTTTATTGTCATAATGTCATGTGGAACAATCCACTCTTCCTCATTACCAGTAGGATATATAGATTCTGTGTAAGAGGACCTCCATGTCTCAATTTTATAGTAATCTGAACACAACGAATTAAAGTTCACCCCTCGCTTAAGGGATCCAGATAGTGCATGAGCACATGGGATACCAATAATCTGAAACATGCCACATGTGCATGTCTTATTCAGGAGGTTGACTTCACCATTCAGCTCACCATCTAACACATGGAACTCATGCCTCCCTATTGCATAAGGAATCAAGAATCGAGCTTTCTCAGCCATATCCACCAAAATTTTCTCATAGGTCGGTGCAAGAGTTGTAGTTGTCTTCTCGCTATTTTCTCTCCTATCACAGAACCAGGACTGTAGTGTGAAGCGAATAAATTCGACGAATGTAGTTATCGGAAAACTCCTAGCGTCCCGGGTCTTATTGTTGAAACTTTCAGCGTAATTGCTTGTCATTATATTATACCTAGTATCCAGGAAAACAAACATTTAATAGTAACATACATTTAAAAGATTTCATAAATTAAAATACAATTCACAATCACATACCTATTTCCAGGAAAGTAAGCACGAGACCACTTATCAAAACACATGCCTTCTAGGTATTGAGCAATGGCTGGGTCTTTTGATTTGATTTTTTTGAAGTTAATGTGGAACTCGGTTTTCCTAAAAGCATATGCCGCATTATACATCAACACATGACAATGATCAATCTTGAATTTAGCAACCACATTCATACTAATGTGGTGGTAGCAAGCACCGTGATAGGCATCAGGGAAAATAGTTTCCAAGGCATGGTAATACTTGCATGCCTGTCAGATACAACAACCAGGTCCTCGACTTCCCTAATCGCTTCCTTTAGCTTTGACATGAAATACTTCCAAGAATCATGATTCTCACTATCCACAATACCAAATGCAACTGGATATAGATGGTTATTTGCATCCAGCGCGACTGCACATAACATCTGCCCACCGTGTTTTGTCTTTAAAAATGTACCGTCCACACATAACACAGGACGACATGTACGAAACCCTCTTCTACTAACTTCGAGTGAGAAAAAGCAATATTTGAATTGATCTTCCTCAGTGACAAAATCTGTCAACGTCCCTAGATTTTTCTGTTGAAGCATGAACAGGTACGATGGTAACTTCTGGTAGGATGCTTCCAGTGTCCCTCTGACATAAGAAAGTGCCTTCTCTCGGCATCTCCAAGCTTTTCCATATGACAACTCAATTCCATAATCATTCTTAATGTCCTATCTTATGTTGTTTGCCATGTACGCATTCGATCCAGTCTGATATTTTTTCTTTATGCAATGACCAATAACCCAAGGTGCAGCTTGGCGATGCCCTTTATGTCGGAGGTCAAGTGAGCAAGTGTGTTTGTTGGTGAAACGAGTTATCTTGAACATATCAGATTTAGGAATTCTCTTCCCCCTCAATCTCCACCCACAATCAGGATCCTTGCAAGTGATATACCAAACTTCAGTACCTGACTTCTTCACCACAAACTCAAAGTTCTACTTCATTGCATACAAGTGTGCCTTCGTCTTCAACTCTAACTTCTTCTCAAAAACCTTCCCAACTTCTATTACTCCACAACTCACCCTAGATAACGTGGGGATAACATAAGAGGGGCATGGGATATCTTCAGCAGTATACGCTGGAGAACTCCATCTATTTCCATCATCTTGTGTAGTTGGACAACTTCTCTCTGAGCCAGCAGTTCTCTGTCCTTGGCTTTCTTGACGTCTTGACAATGGCCGTACATTTAAATTATCTACTTGAACCACAAGTAGCATCGACAACCGATCCTCTGAGCTATCATCAGAACTACTGCACCCCTCAACTCTTTCATCATCATCACCAAAATGGGTAACTGGATCGTCATTGACATAAGGCTCATACTCATACCCATCATCATGCGGGAAATTTGTTGGGGGAAAAAAGTTTCATTGTGACTAGGACCTCCCATGCACACACTTGGCCCAGGAGCTGTTTGTGGAACAGCCATGCAAGATTGACTATGATTTTCCATTTTAACACTCGCTCTAGGAGATGGATCAATAAGAACAATGTTCTTTGCAATCGAACTAACGCATAAAGGAACCCGATGTTTTAAGGACTTCGAATTTTCAAGAATAAGAGCACTAACTCCTTCATCATCTGTGATTTCAATGGGATCTACGCTAAAATCATTGCATGTAAACGACACTTCCAACTTTAAGTCAAACAATGACCTATCCACTTTCAACTTTGAATACAACTTCTCCAATAATTCTATGTAACCAACATCAATTGGTACATGTATTATAGTGTTCAAACCAACTTTGAAATTCCATTTTTCTGCTTTCTGTTCCCAAACACCATTGTAAGAAATAATTATATTAACTCTGGAACCTGCAAATTTACAAAAAAAAAAAACATAAGAAAATTATAAAAATAAAGTGTAATCGATGATGAATCGATGCCTATGAAAATCTGTATTGCAGTTCAACATCGATGACATTTCGATGCATAATCAATGCTGATGGTTGCCATCTATACGCGATTCCATTTCGATGGTATATCGATGCCATATCGATGCTGAACCAAATCAACATATATGGCATCGATTCAACATCGATATTACATCGAAAATAACATCTAAATTAGATGTTCGCCTCAGCATCGACATTCCATCGATGTACCATCGAAATGGCATCGATGTACCTTCGAAATGCCATCGATGTATCATCGATGCTGATGGTTGCCATCTGTATGCGATTCCATTTCGATGGTATATCAATGCCACATCGATGCCATATCGATGTTGAACCAAATCAACATATATGGCATCGATTCAACATCGATATACCATCGATATTACATCGAAAATAACATCTAAATTAGATGTTCGCCTCAGCATCGACATTCCATCGATGTACCATCGAAATGGCATCGATGTACCATCGATTTTGGAATGGCTCCCACATAATCACAGATCCGAAGAACAATTCAAAAATTGTAGAAAAAAAATCCAAACTCAACTGTGGAACAGTTCGAATATAATATCTAACCATGGCATTTCATATTCACAAGTAGATTAATGAAATGATACTTACCCATGATTTTTTCTCTTAAAAAAGGCTAAGAAACTTCCAATCCGTTCCAGATCCGAGCAGCTGTGAGAAAATGGCTGTAAATGATGGATGAGAGAAAGAGATAGAGAGAAAAATGTGTGAAGTGTTAAATTTGAGTGAGGAGGGTATTTTTGTCCAAAATAGGGGAGGGGCACATTATGGGGAGAATTTTTATGATGGCATGTTAAAAATTTAAATATGTTATGATGCATATAGTGTAAAATTTCCCTGTCACATTCATTCATATTGAAAAAAAATGCTTAAAACATGGTTATTAATTATGTATGTATATAAAAATTTGAGTATTGATGAATTATTAGGGATCCTAAATAAAAAAATATCCCATGCTATGTACACATTATTATTTTATGTTAGTATTCCCTTTGATTCCAAAAATAGCCCTAATATAACTTCTTTTTCTCTTCTTTTATCTCTCTCTCTCACGATTTTCTCTAATGTTCAAGCTCTCTCACTCGAAAAACAAGGCTGCTACCATTTATTCTCTTAATCTATGACAAGTTTAGAGTACATCTAATCTTTGTTTTGAAGTTTCTCTTTGGGCAAGTGTTGAATCCTATCAAGGCAAGAAACTCCACTTTGGGTATTCCGATCTAGGGGCAAAAATTGTATGGCTAAGTATATTTTCATTATATATATGTAGTGAGAAAACTTGTTTATTTACATTGCTTTAACTATTTCAAACAGATCTATGTATGCATTCGTGTTTTATTTTACTGTTTCATGGTCTGATTTGATCTACATTTTTTTGAGTTTTATGGGGTTTTAATATGCCTCGATGAGTTTTGATACAACTCAACATGCCTCGATGGGTTTAGGGAATAAGAGCCTCAATGCATTTCCATGTGCCTCGATGGACCTCGACTTGCCTTGATGGACCTCGACTTACCTTGATGGCTTTTAGGAATAGTTACCTCGACGAGGCTCGATATACCTCGATGGACCTCGATAGGTTTCTAAGTCTTAATTTAGATAGGCCACCTCAACAGGATTTGATATGTCTCGATGGACCTCGATAGGTAGTTCTGCCTTTACTTAGATAGGCCACCTCCATAGGAATCGATAGATTTACCTCGACGTACCTCGATTAAGCTTGATAGAACTTGGTTTTTCTATTTTTTTAATAATATTAATTTTTGACTGATTTTTTTTAAATACATTCGACCGTTTCCATATTTGTTGCATACAATGGTGTTTGGGAACTGAAAGATTGGGATTGGATTTTTAGGGATGTTGAAAATCAAGTGTTACCTTTGGATAAGGGTGCGACGTACGAGCAATTGCTTGACCTTTTGTATGAAGAGCTTGAAGTGGATAAATGTGTGTACGACTTGAAACTTGAGGTCCTGTACACATGCCTCTCACAAGCCTTCAAACCTACTGTCATGAAAAATGATAGGCATGTTTGTGCATTCATCAGGATAGCATCAAAATCTATAGAGAAGATGATTCCTTTGCGTGTAACATTGGTTAAGAAGAACTATTTAGTAAATGCATCAGCCTCTCCAGCATTAATAAAGAAGTTCAATTTGAAGAGAACATTTCTCCCCCATGTCCTAGTATTAGGGGAACTCAAGTGAGGTTGGGACATTTGTTCCAGAGAAAAATCATCGGGTTATTGTCCATGATGATATCCCTATTAGAGATCCACCCTATGTTCTTGGCAGAGCAGAGTACGATCCCTATGACTACGATCCTTATGTCAATGGTGATCCTGTTGCTGAAGCAACAGATACTGATGGGTCAGATAATAGGGCAGATTTGTCAACCCATAGTTCAAATGTTGTGAATGTACAAGTAGTAGAGGAAGAGCATGTCAAAAGACAAGGTCAACAAGCACCTGACACCAGCAGTAGTCATCCAGGTAGAACTGAAGATGGCAGTAGATGGACCATTGGACTTAGGCGAAGATCATAGAACTTCGAGTGCTCCCATGTTTACCAAAGAAGATATAGAGGCCTCTTATCAACATCATCATTCCTCAACACACATCTTCAGGAGAATTACACCTTGGGAAGTTCTTTCAGAACAAGCTTGAATTGAAAACCAAGGCGGCCATCTTTACGATGAAGAATAATTTTGAGTTTATGGTGAAGAAATCTGGTACTAATGTGTGGTACATTACCTTCAAGGTGTGACGACCCTAAGTTAGGGTACGTTTGCCACATACTCATCATACCAGGGTTTGCGAGTATGTTAAGCACTTGACAAAACGAATTAAATATAATGATACTATGAAATACAGAAAATTTTAAAACTTTTAGAAATTTTTACCCATATGAATACTTTAAGTTTAAATACAGCAATATGAAAAACCTAATATTGCATTGCTACTGAGTCCGTCCTCTACAAGTTGCCTGTAGATGCTCAAAATTCCATGCTTGTAAAGGATCCAAAGCACACGCTAAGGTCTCCTAAACGCCTAAATGTACGCTGCGCCACCAAGGCCTCGCGAGAGGCGTCTCGTCCATCAGTGCCACGCGCGCAGGGCCTCGCGAGAGGTGTCTCGTGCCATTGGTGTCGTGCGCATAGGGCCTTGTGAGAGGCGTCTCGCGCCATCAGTGCCGCGCGCGCAGGGCCTCGGGAGAGGCGTCTCGCGCCATCAGTGCCGTGCAGCGCATAGGGCCTCGCGAGAGGCGTCTCGCGCCATCCGAGCCGCGCTACCAGGGCCTCGCGAGGAGACGTATCGCTCCATCAATGTCGCGCGCACAAGGCCTTGCGAGAGGCGCCTCGCGCCATCAGTGCCCCACGCATAGGGCCTCGCGAGAGGCGTCGCCTATCACCTACGTCTCATGGGTGGCCCCGAGGTGCTTCGAGCGCCTTGTGCCAAGGATCCAATAGCTCCGTTTCACGCCACGACCCCTGCGTACACCGAGTGTCTCGCACTCTACACCTCAAGAGGGTGTCTCCTATGAAGACCTATGAAGACCCTAACATTTAGAGGTAAAATCCCCAGCATAATTCAAAAGGATCGTACTAGTATGATATTGCACGGGGTACGACCTTTAGGACCTCGTATGTCTGATCCAAATACTCATGCCAGACAAGTAGTGGCAGTACTAGGAAAGGGGACATGGCCTGTATGCTTCAAACCAGATGTCAGAGCCGACACCACCACCAGCACCACCACGCCTAGGGCCACTCCTCTAACACGTGTACTAAATAAGTAGTGGAAACATCCCCACAGAACCTGACCATGTACTGGAGCCAACACCACTACCCCTGAGATCACTCTCTTGACAATGTACTTATGTACCATCTGGTCCCCTGGACCACAATGTATTAGGGGCCATTAGAGCCTACTATAAAAGGAACCCTACTTCCACATGGAAAGGGGTTGGAAAAAACACTATAGCACCATACCATAAGAAATACAAGTTCTTTTCATCATTTTCTTTTTGCAAGTATTATCTAAGTTTTTGTTTAGATTTTTGAAGTTCTTCATTGGTAAGCTCTATACTTTGATTTTTCTAATTTAACTTCATTGACGAGATCTCACTGTCAACAGTTTGGCGCCGTCTGTGGGAAGAATAAGTATCAAGCCACTGTTCTTACGTCGATTCCGATAAGAAAAAATGCCACGACATTCGAAATGATTGAGAGAGCCGCAAGAGGTGTAGGTCCATCTCGACGAAGAACAGGTAAAAGCCTCTATGAAGGATCCTCCTCCACCCGCGAACGTGGAGGCCCCAAAGGAGCCTGAGGTTCACAGAGATGAAAGGGAAGCCTCATCCCCGGCAGTCCCACCTGAGGAGGATCGTCCAAGACCACCAGCCGCCCCAGCAAGGGGTGCCGTTGAGTTCCTACCTCCAAGGCCGCCGCAGGTGCCAAACTCTGGTCGGTAGGATCCAGGCCCTTCAATGCCCAGACCTGACAAGCACCCTCGTGACCACTCCGTGAGTTTGAGTTCTAAGTCTCGATTCTACAAAGACGAGATACAAGAACTTCACTGTAAGAACCAGAGGCTAGAGAACCACCCTGGAAAACATGCAAGAGGTGTTAAATGGCCTGTTGCAAGGGAGATCAAATGTAGCACTCCCTAAGCGGAAAGAGAGAGGTCAAGAGGGGGTAGAAACCACTGTCCCAGTAGACGACGGAATGACTCGACTCTCCACCAGTAACACCCCTCGGACAAAGCAGCACGAACGTCCCGGACCACTGAAGCAGCCCCAGGGGCCAGAGATGAAGACCAATGCTCCCACTTGTAACGATGTCGAGGTCACCTCAAGGAGAACACCCTCAAATTTACGAGAGGAACTCAACAAAAAGAGGGCGGGTAAAAGGACCACGCCTCCTATGGCGCCCCGGGAAGGCAAAGGAAAGGGGGATCCTAACCCATCCATGCAGAGGGACTCCTTGAAGAAGAGGAGACAAAACCTGGACACAGAAATGAGGAGCCTACGAAGCAAAATCACCACCGCCTCTGGAGGACAAGCCTTTCAGGATGAGTTCGACCACGAGTCACCCTTTATCAAGGAGATCCAAGCCATCCGGCTTCCAGCCAACTTCAAGGAGCCCCATATGGCCCCATATGATGGAAGCATAGATCCTAAATACCATCTGGATGCATTTAACGACCTGATGAAGTTAAGGGGGGTTAGTAGCGGGGCCAGATGCCATTGCTTCGCTGTCACATTGAAAGGACATGCGTACAAATGGTTCAAGAGACTTAGACCAGGGTCCATCAGATATTGGCAACAGTTTTCCAATGAATTTCTCCAGCAACACCACATCATGCGGGACTACACGATGCCGAGCACTAGCCTCGCCAACGTGAAGCAAGGAGAAAATGAGAGTCTAAAGAGATACATTCACAGGTTCAATATGTAGGGATTTTGACCCGTAGAGAGCTGAAAATGGCCATCACAGCCGGAGTATGCTCGAGAAGCAAGTTATGGGATAACATGCTCAAGAGGGAGGTCACAGACTTGGACGACTTCTACGAGCGGGCGCAGAGATATATTCGCGTGGAAGATGGCCACGAAAGCCTCAAGGCCAGAAAAGTCCAGTCGCCACCAAAACCCTCAATCCAAGAAAGCCAAAGTGGTACAAAGAAGAAAATGGTATATGAGGGAACGAGAGATGATCGACCCCGGAAGCATCAGCGGACTGATGAGCGCAGACAGAGCCCCTACACCTTTTATACTGACCTCACCCATGCGAGAGAGCATATTTTCATTACGAACAAAATCCAGGTCCCTTTCAGAAGGCCCCCGCCAATGAAAAAAGACCAGTCCAAAAGAGACCCCAGCAAATATTGCCAGTATCACAAAGATATCGGCCACACCACCACGGAATGCAACCATTTAAAGGTAGAAATCGAGGAGCTTATCCGCAGGGGACATTTGGGAAAATATGTACGCAAGGAGAACCAAAGGCCGGAATAAGGAGCATCCTCACCGCGGGCACGAGAGGTGGCCCCGGAAGTACAAGGAGAGGTCAGGACCATCTTTAGAGGGCCAGGATTCGGGGGCGAATCAAGGAAGGGGCGAGATAAATATGCCAGGGAGGCCAGATGAAGTCCAACACTGTGCGTCTTAAGCCTGGAGAAATGCCCCCCGAAGAGTTTTAAGGGTGAAAATGACTAAGTAACCTTCACTGAGGAAGATGCTTGGGGTGTACATTTCCCCCATAATGACCCCCTAGTGTTGACTGTCCAGCTTCCTAACATGAGGGTGCATCAGATCTTGGTGGATAACGGAAGCTCTGTGGACATCTTATATCGCCCAGCTCTGGAGAAGATGGGACTAAACATCCAGCACCTAAAGCCTTGCAGTACCTCCTTGTATGGATTTACGGGAGATTCAATACAGCCTCTAGGGGCGATCGAGTTAGCCCTCACTATGGGAGAACAGCCAGAAAAACCACCATAATGGCAAACTTTGTTATGGTAGATTGCGCCTCATCCTTCAATGCGGTATTAGGGAGACATTCCCTAAGAGAATTGAAGGCGATAACTTCTGTATACCACTTAGCTATGAAATTCCCAACTCCCGGGGGAATAGCATGCATTAAAGGAGAGCATAAAGAAGCGAGGGAATGCTATAACACATCCCTCCGCACGGCCACAAAGCCACCGATGCCTATGGCAATAGTTGTGCATGAAGGCGCAAACCCGCACGAGTTAGACCCATTAGTCGCAGTAGAACCCAGAGCTGAACCAGTAGAGGAGTTAGAAGAAGTCACAGTCATGAACGAGCCGTTAAGAAAGTTGAAGATAGGAAAAAACCTTATGGGTGACGTGAAGAAGAAGCTAGTAGAATTATTGAAAGCCAACCTCGACGTATTCACCTGGAGTCACGAGGATATGGTAGGAATAGACCCAGCGGTCATGTGCCACCACCTGAACATCAACCCAAAAGCAAGGCCTGTGAGGCAGAAAAGGAGAGCGCTAGACCCAGAAAGATACGCGGCCCTAAAAGAGGAAGTTGACAAGTTGAAGGCAAATGGATTCATCCGAGAGGCATTTTACCCATTGTGGGAATCAAACCCAGTGCTAGTCCCGAAGCGCAACGAAAAATGGAGGACTTGTGTGGATTTTACTAGCCTCAATAAGCCCTACCCTAAGGACAGCTTCCCGCTTCCTAGGATAGACCAGTTAGTAGACGCCACAGCGGAGCACAAACTACTTAGCTTCATGGACGCATATTCCAGGTACAACCAAATACCCATGAACTGTGCTGATGAAGAGCACACTTCGTTCATAACAGAAAAGGGGCTGTATTGCTACAAGGTGATGCCCTTTGGTTTAAAAAATGCAGGTGCTACTTATCAAAGGCTGGTGAACAAAATGTTTCCAAATCAAATAGGAAGGAATATGGAAGTGTAGGTGGACGATATACTGGTAAAGACAAAGAAGGCGGGAGAGCTCACCAACAATCTCATGGAAATGTTCAACACCCTTCGAAGGTTTAGAATGACGCTAAACCCACTCAAATGCACCTTCGGAGTTTCGTCAGGAAAGTTCATGGGTTTTATGGTGAATTCCCGAGGTATCGAGGCTAACCCTGAAAAGATCAAGGCCTTGCTGGAAATGAGCCCACCACGGAGCAAAAAGGAGGTGCAGTGCTTAACGGGGAGAGTGGCAGCCCTCAATAGGTTCATCTCAAGGTCTACTAATAAATGCCTCCCTTTCTTCAACATCCTAAAAGGGAACAAAAAGTTTGCTTAGGATGATGAATGCCAAGATGACTTCACCAAGCTAAAGGAACACCTTGGAAAACCACCCCTTTTGGCCAAGCCAGAAAAAGGGGAGAAGTTGTATTTGTATTTAGCTGCGTCAGAGCATGCTATAAGCATCGCCTTGGTCAAAGGGGGAAAGAAGCACCGACAGCCCGTGTGCTATGTGAGCAAATAGTTAATAGACGCAGAAGCTTGGTACCAAGAAATAGAGAAGTTAGCATATGCCTAGATAGTGGCTTCTCGAAAGTTGAGGCCCTATTTTCACGCTCATGCTATCGAGGTGCTCACAAACACCATCCTGCGTCAAGTCTTGCACAAGCCGGAGACTTTGGGAAGGTTGTTAAAATGGTCGATTGAATTGAGTCAATTTGACATCACTTACACTCCAAGGACCTCAATCAATGGGAAAGTACTTGCAAATTTTATAGTCGAGTTTGCATACCGACCCCATGAGGAGGGAGAAATAGAAGAGAATGAACTGGCGCATGAAAAGGAAAAACACCCTGAAGAATGGAGCCTCCATGTAGACGGGGCGTCTAACGAAGGGGGAGTCGTCGTTGGCATAGTGATGACGGGACCTGAGGGGCACAAGATGTATTGTGCCTTGAGATTTGGATTCGAAGCTTCCAACAATGAGGCATAATATGAGGCGTTGTTGGCCAGCCTGCGGCTAGCTAAGGAGGTAAAGGTAACCCACTTGCATGTCTTTAGTGACTCACAGCTAGTGGTGTTTCAGGTGAAGGGTGAATACCAAGCTAGAGGGCCAAAAATGGCTGCATATCTTGCCAAGGTGAAGGAGTATTTAGAGCAGTTCAAAAAATACACCATAGAGCAGATCCCAAGAGAGAAAAACACAAACGCCGATGCACTTGCGAACCTCGCCTCCACACGAGATGAAGACATGCTTGAGTCCATCCCAGTCGAATACCTCCCCAAGCCAAGCATAGCAGAGGAAAGGATCAACATGGTCAATAGCACTGAGGAGTCATGGTTTGCACCCATCGTGAGGTACTTAAATGATGGGACCTTGCCTTTGGACAAAAAAGAGGCTCGCAAAATGACTTACAAAGCTGCTCAGTACACCCTAGTAGATGGAACCTTGTATAAGAGAGGCTTCTCTACCCCACTCCTGCGGTGTGTAGATAAGGGAGAGGCATTAAATTTTTTACAAGAGATACACGAAGGGGAATGTGGAAATCATGCTGGGGGGCAGTCCACGGAAAAAAAGGCCATCTGCCAGGGGTATTATTGGCCTACCATGGAGAAGGACGTGAGCGACTTCGCGAAAAGGTGTGACAAATGCTAGAGACATGCAAGTTACCCCTGACAGTCACCAAATGAACTGGTGAGCATGACCAGTCCATGGCCCTTCACTGTGTGAGGAATTGACTTGATTGGAGCATTGCCAACAGGAAGAGGAGGAGCTAAATATGCAGTGGTAGCAGTCGATTATTTCACTAAGTGGGTGGAAGCGGAGCCTTTAGTCAACATAACGGCTAAGCAAATCACCACCTTTGTCAACAAGTATATCGTCTGCAGATTTGGAGTACCATACAAGATTATCTCCGACAATGGAACGTAGTTTGAAGGAGGAATATTTGAGGAATACTGCAAGGAAAAAGGAATCAGGAGGAGTTTCTCCGCAGTAGTACACCCACAAGCCAATGGACAGGTGTAGGTCATCAACAAGATCCTAAAAAGGAACTTGAAAACAAAGTTGGAAAAGTTGAAAGGAGCCTGGGTCGAGGAACTCCTCAATGTGCTCTGGGCCTATAGGACCACCCCTTGTTCCACCACTGAGGAGACGCCTTTTGCCCTGGCCTTCGGCTGCGAGGCTGTCCTTATGATAGAAATGAAGATTAACTCCATCCACACGCAAGCATATGATGACCAGGCTAATATCGCAGCATTGGTTGGGAATTTGGACCTGTTGGAAGCCAAGAGAGAAAGGGCACAACTGAGGCTAGCCACATATCAACAACGAGTAGCGAGGTACTACAACTCAAGGGCGTGAGTGAGAATGTTCAGGGTAGGAGACTTGGTGCTAAGAAAAGTACTCCCCAACACGCGAGACCCGGGGGCGGGGGTACTAGGGGAGAACTGGGAAGGACCTTACCAGGTTGCTCAATGCATACCACCAAACACCTACAAACTGGCCCACATGGATAACACCGTCATACCTTGAGCATGGAATGCGGAACACCTCAAGAAATACTACCAATGAGACTTCTGCACCCAATGCAAAGAAGACCTATGTTTAGTTTGTTCCTTGTTATCTTCACTTAGTAGATAGGAATCAAAGAGTCTACCTGGGTAACCTCCTAATTAGATGTAACCCTTTCATATATGTCATTGTAACCCACACGCTATGAATGAAACTGTTTGCAACTTCACATGTCATTCTTCTTCTCTATAGCATCCACCAAAGTGTCTGCTAAAATAAATTTCACCAAGCACTTTGGGGGGGGGGGGGGGTAGGACAAGAGGCAAAATATATAACAAAGAAAAGAATCCCTGATATCAAAATGGATCCTAAAAGACCCCTTTTATTAAAAGGGATCCTAAAAGGACCTCGATCAGGAGGATCCTAAAAGGACTCCCCTTATCAGGAGGACCCTAAAAGTACCCCTTATATCAGAAGGACCCTAAAAGGACCTCCTATCAGGAGGACCCCAAAAGGACCCCCTTATCAGGGGGACCCTAAAAGGATCCCGTATATCAGAGGAACCCTAAAAGGACCCCTTATCAGGAGGATCCTAAAAGGGCCCCCGTATCAGGATGACCAAAAAATGACCCCTTATCTCAAGATCCTAAACGAGACCCTTATATATATATAAAACCACCTTATAAATCAAGAAGAAGACCTTGTAAGGTACCACTTGAGTTCACAAGGATTAGCTACCCTTATGAACATCGAGGGTACTAAAAGGTCCTGCAGGAAAAACACCTAAATAAGAGTAAATGCTTCCACAAGAGGAAATGCCTCAGGGGAAGCACCCTCCGATAAGCCTAGAGCGGCCACCAAGTCGTCTAGCCAAAAATGGTCCTAAAAGAGACCCTTGCAAAAATAGTACTATGAATAATGAAGAGAAGGACGCTTCTCGCAAGAAATAATAAGCGCGTGAAAAAATATATAAAAGGATAACTAGAACCCAAGGGGTTAATAAATCCTTATAGGAACAATCAAGAGGCACCAAAGAGGAACCTATTGAACCCCTTTGCATGGGCTCCAAAGGACCTTAAGCCTGATAAATAAAAAAGAGAATCTATCGAACCCCATCGTGCAGGCTCAAAAGGACCTCGAACACAAAGGAATAAAGATGAATGACAACATATGTATATATATATATATATAAAAAGAGTTTTGATAACATAACAGGACTCAGAGAAATTACTAGCAAAATAGGGCTCGAATGAGCATACATCCACATTGGACTAACTAACAAAAATCGCAGAATGATAATCTCAAGGCCTCCTACCATGGGCGTTCCACTCAGCCGCCCGGGCAACGGCGTGCTCTTCAATGGAGGAGAAATCGAAGTTAGGATTCTGCCTCCATACTCTATAAAGGGCGCGCTCTATGGATCTATACTCAATAGCCGCCTTTTCCACCTCCATAGCCGCCTTGTCCGCCTCTAAGGAAGCGACCCTCCCCTGAAACGCTGCGGTAGTAGCCTTGGCACCCTCAAGTTCAGTCTCTAAGCAAGTGACCTCTTCCTACAACATTGTGACCTTGGCAATTGCCCTCTTCTTCTTTTTTGATGAGGAAGAGGCCTTCGCCAGGGCCTCCTCTAGCATAAGCCTGGTTTTAGCAAGTTCCCTCTCGAGCCCCTGGACCTGGACCATAAGACGGTCCCTCTCAGTATTCGACGTGGAGAGGTCTTGAGCCGAGTCGGCAAATCGCTGAGCCACTGTATAGGTCTTCACAAGAAAAATGACAATAACAATGATAAGCAACAAAAAAAAGAAGAGAGAGAAAAGGGATAAGGGCGACTTAAGATGCATGAACTCATCCAAGCGGCGGAACGCACAAGAGTCTCCCCGAGCTCCGACATGGAAAAACTCCCAAGACCATTCCAATCAGCCTCAAGAAGATCCGTGGCGACCTAGACATATTGTCTCCCATAAGAGGCCGCCATGCGGCCCACCCAGGGTGCCCCTTCCGAGCCAAGGGCACTTGGCTGGGTAAGGACAGATGACCCGCTTGCTGAAGGAGGAGGGGGCGCAGGAAGATCAGAAAAATGAGCCCCCGATGGACCAGGAGGGGGCGCAAGGAGATCGGAAAAATGAACCCCCGATGGACCAAGATCAAGGGAAGCCTGAGGGAAAGCATCGAAGTCCTCAGAATAAGGACAGACGAAACCCCTCGGCATGGCTTGTTGATCCTAGGAGTGGGAGGCCATATCATGGTCTGTAGGGGCTAAAGGAGGGCACCCCCTGGGAGACAAGGACGGTCAACGGGGTTGCCCATGTCCAAGGGAGACCCCATCTGGCACATGCTCAGTCTCACCCCCGTTTGAGTGATGTTCAGCTGAAGCAGCCTTCTTCTTCTTTGATCCAGAAATACTCCAAAACAACCCGGGATCCGAAACCGGGTACAACTTGTGAAAGTTGAGTTTTTCCACGGTGAAGAGGTGTACAGCCATTTTCTCGGCAGGGTCAACCTCGAGGAATGCATCCACTGCATTTGCCTCTGACCCAACAACTCCTGGTGTGGCGAAATGCTATGCATAATCCACACAGTTTCCTACACAAACATAAGTTCCAAAACAGTAAGTTTCAAAAAAAGGGGGCTTGAAGTACTTACTAGGAGCAGAGCGAAAGTGCTCATGAACAAAGAGGGGACCCTTCACAAAGAAAAAGTCCTGCTTCCAAGACCCTGGGTTGGATATAGTGCCCTCTATCAAGGGGACCGAAGTATTGAATTTTTGCAGGAAATAAAAGCCCTTGGACTTAGGAGAGGGCATGAGATTGTACATGAAATGCACCTCTTGGGCCGTAGGAGCACGTTCGAAACAATCCATATACGAGATGAAGAGGCAACTCAAGGTCAGCCAGCTGTTGGGCGCCAGCTGGAGTGGAGCAAGGTCAAAATAATTGAGAACCGTGATGAAAAATGGGTGCAATGGGATTGTAGCACTCGCTTTCAAGATATGCTCGCTCATAGCCATGTAACCCAGATTTGGGCAGTCAGCCCGACACTTGTTCGAAGGACCATATAATGTGTATTCCAGGGGAACACGGTAGTTCTCCATTATTTCCAATAGTTTATTTTTGGACACATGGGACACTAGAGTGGATGCCAACAGGGGGCCAGTGTCCTGATCATCAGCAGTCACCTGTCGTCACCCCATCTTCAGCATATCTGCAAAACCAAAAGAAAAAGGTGAGGTGGAAACAGGGCACTTTGCCCTCCATTTTTTCTTCCTAGCAAGGGTCTTCCATCGAGGCACCGAGTGCGAAAGTGCTAAGCTAGGGTAGATCGAGAATAATGGTTGAGGAGAAGACGGGACGACCCCATGACAGTCATTAGGGGAAAACGGGTAAGGAGGCTCAGGCGGGAGATGTCCCTCCATAAACTCCAACTCCATCTGTAAATCTAAAAGGGTAACCCTAATGTTCGCTACATGGTCGTTAAGGTCAAGGGGGAAAGGTACTCCGTCACCCCTCAACACTGAGTCTATTTTGCTCTCTACCACCCAAATTTTACGCCTAAGTTCAGCCATATGCTCAAGATGACGAATGTGGGCCTGCCTTAAGGTGTCGTAGTCATGTTGAGGATTTTCCTCAGGGGACTCCGAGTCTGAAGACAAGTCAACAAACTCGACCCCCGGAGGAGCGTCGAATGAACCTTCACATTCCATGAGACCCCGTCCCGAAAGCAAAAAGGGGACACGTATAAATGAGAGGATTGCTACAAAACACAAAGGAATGGGCTCAAAACCTCTAGGTACAAGCACTCTAAATAACCCACTACGGGGTATGAATAAGGGCATGCAGCTGGGTTAACTCACGACAAGCTCAGGCCAAAATACCCTCTCCCGAGTGGTGCTAATTTGGACCCAATAAACATAAGGGGAAAGGAAAATATACCTCAAGCAAGTAAAATTGGGTGCTGTCGTGGTCAAAAGTAGGTCGGGGGCCGAAAGCACCGTCACGTTCAAATAGAGACGAGTGGTCGAAAGTACGTGTCTGGAAAAACAAAGGAAAATGGTGTTTTAGTCCTTAAATGCCTGCATAGATATAGACATACAAGAAATGAACTCATATATATATATATATATATATAAAAGGAAGGGAAAAGATAACAAAAATGAGGTTGTGGGGGATTGAACCCCTCATCTCTTGAAAGGAGAAGGGATCCCAAAACCACTAAGCTGAAGAGGTAAGGTGTAAATAATAGGCTAGACATGAAGGCCTATTTATAAGACTCAAAGAGAATAGTCTACAAGAGCACCTAAAGGTCCTCTCCTAGACTGGGGGGCAAGTGTAGATGCTCAAAATTCCATGCTTGTAAAGGATCCAAAGCACATGCTAAGGTCCCCTAAACGCCTAAATATACGCTGCGCCACCAGGGCCTCGCGAGAAGTGTCTCGCCCATCAGTGTCGTGCGCGCAGGGCCTCGCAAGAGGCGTCTCGCCCATCAGTGTTGCACACACAAGGCCTTGGGAGAGACATCTCACACCATCAGTGTCGCGCGCACAGGGCCTTGCGAGAGGCATCTCGCGCCATCAGTGCCGTGTGCGCAGGGCCTCGCGAGAGGCATCTCGTGCCATTAGTGCCGCGCGCGCAGGGCCTCGCTAGAGGCGTCTTGCGCCATCTATGTCGCGCCACCAAGGCCTCGCGAGGAGGCGTCTCGCGCCATCAGTGCCGCGCGCGCAAGGCCTTGCGAGAGGCGCCTCGCGCCATCAGTGTCGCGCCCACAGGGCCTCGCGAGAGGCGTCACCTATCACCTACGTCTCATGGGTGGCCCCGAGGTGCTTCGGGCGCCTTGTGCCAAGGATCCAAGAGCTCTGTTTCGTGCCACGACCCCTGCGTACACCGAGTGTCTCGCACCCTACACCTCAAGAGGGTGTCTCCTATGAAGACCTATGGAGACCCTAACATTTAGAGGTAAAATCCCCAGCATAATTCAAAAGGATCATACTAGTATGATATTGCAAGGGGTTCGACCTTTAAGACCACGTATGTCTGATCTAAATACTCATGCCAGACAAGTAGCGGGAGTATTAGGAAAGGGGACATGGCCTGTATGCTTCAAACCATATGTCAGAGCCAACACCACCACCAGCTCCACTACGCCTGGGGCCACTCCTCTGACACATGTACTAAATAAGTAGTGGAAACATCCCCACAGAACCTGACCATGTACTGGAGCCTACACCACTACCCCTGAGACCACTCTCCTGACAATGTACTTGTGTACCATCTGGTCCCCTGGACCACAATGTATTAGGGGCCATTAGAGCCTACTATAAAAGGAACCCTACTTCCACATGGAAAATGGGTTGGAAAAAACAATGTAGCACCATACCATAACAAATACAAGTTCTTTTCACAATTTTCTTTCTGCAAGTATTATCTAAGTTTCTGTTTAGATTTTTGAAGTTCTTCATTGGTAAGCTCTATACTTTGATTTTTCTAATTTAACCTCATTGACGAGTTCTCACCGTCAAAATTGCCCAATATCTAAAGCCACACCTGGAAAAAGGTTGGAAAATAACATAATGAGCTAACGCTTAGTAAGTAATTCTCATGCATACACATACACATGAATGTCGCGAGTTTGAAGTGCACATATACGCATATGCTAACTTATAATATTTATGCATTTTATTTATTGATCATGCACTTTCAAACTTTACTTTTATGCTTTTTCTTTTTATTTTCACTTTTTTATGGGCTCATTATCTTTTATGCACATTGTTCGACTAAGTCAATGCCTGCAGGGCTTGTCACACATATAATATAAAATCACATGGGTTCTCCTCTGGCTAGCCATCATCGCAGATGGGCCCATCGTATTACTTATTTCATTGTTTCCATAGATGACATGCTTATTACACATATAAATGGAGGAGAAAGACGGGAACATGGCAAACATATATGAATAGTCAACTCTGACCTAGCCCACACTGGTAGGCAGCCACTATAAACCTTATAGACTTTCGTCTTCTTTATTAAACTTACTTAATTGCTTCATCGAAACAGCGGCATGTATCACTTTGCTTAAGCCTTGTTGCATTAAAATGTTTAACTTTACATAAAAAATTTCAAGGCATTTCATAACTTTTCTCATATTCTTATGCATGGTCTTATATCACATAATAATGTATCACGTAACTATACATGTCATGCATACATGTTGATGCTGAAATGTCAATGTTCATGTTCATGATTCATGTTTGATGGTATTCAATCAAGGCACTGCATCACATCTCATATAACTCAAAATATCTTTAGTCATAATATATGAAGCATTGGGTTGGTGGCGTTGTTATACCTAAACGCAGAGCTATGACTTAGGTCTAAGGTTTCCGCCTAAAAACTTAAAGGCTTCATATATCATAATAGGTAACAAAATCATGAACATAGAATGTAATCCACATATTCATCAACATGAGAACAAATACTTGTACATAACTCAGATCAAACTTAACCAATTAAGACAACTTTCACATATCACAAAATTCATCTATTATATGTCATACAATCCATTATGGTATTCATACCATAAATAACTCATATAACAATTCCTAACATACTCATCACATACATCATCATCCCATACTTAACTCATCAAACATACACAATCAATGTAGTCATGCATCTCACACTCAAGCACAAAAGGTGAAATTTACTTACCTTAGGTCCTTAGCTTATTTTAAAACTGCTCACCAAGAGTCAATCAATCAAATTCATACAAATCCTATTCAAGGCACATCATTTATTAAATTCTTTCAAAATCATAAATATACACTATTGATAGTGTATATTAACAATACCATAAACCACATAAATGATAATAATATTATTATCAGTATAATGCTAATAAATTTTCTACATCACATCTATTATAATATTAATAACAAAATACTTCAATAACAATATGTATGTGAAGATATATATTTTTAACATAAACTTGTAATGATCAATATAATGATAATAATATTACAATAAATATAATTTCTACAAAATTCAATGTTCTTACAAATATCAATAATTGTATGAAAATAATATTTTATATTATCATAGTATTCAAATATTAACCAAATTATTAATACATCGTAATAACTGTTAAATAATAGTTTAACCACAAATCACACTTTACATATAAAAAATTTATTCTTGATTTACCAAACAAAATAAATTATTAAAATTTACTATTCATAATAATATTCATATTTATGTAAAATCAATCAAATATATCTTTTTACAATATATTAAGTGTCTATTATTTTTTTAGAAAATTTAGACAGCACAACGGCTATAAAATGGACTATTCCAAAATCAAAACCTATATAAAAAATATATGTAATCCCAGGCAACCAGTATAACTATAGAAAATATTTAGTGCATCAAGAATATATAAATATATATACTATAAATACACATAATAACAATTACTCTAATTAATCACAATTAAATCACAATATATTGGTCAAAGAAATTATACCACAATGATTGGTGTTTCAAAACAAGCTAACCGATGATTTTGAAGCTCAAAACGAACTCTGAAACCTTGAAAACTAAGTTTTGACTGTCGGTCTACGGTGGATCGCGGTGGCTTATGGTGGGCCCACCACCCGACTATAGTAAACGTGCGAACAATTTATTGGGTTTTGAAGCCCACAACATGAGGAACGCGATTGTGGTGACGGATCAGCTAACAGATGCTTGAGGTGGCCGAATCGCAACTTTGAAGTCATGCAGTGGCCAAATTAAATCGTCCAGTTAAGGTGCTTAAATGACGAGTGAGGTCTAGATTCCCGCCTAGTCGATAATTCAGAGGATGCTGCGCATTCTTGTCAGGTGCGTGTCTATATGTGTCGGGTAGAAAGTGGTTGTTCGTCGTTGGCAACAATAGCGCACAAAGAGGAAAAAAAGAGAGAAAGAAAGAGGAAGAGAAGGAGAGAGAAAGAAAATAAAATTTACGAGGAGAGAGAAAGTTACGGGAAAATAAGGCAGAAGCTTTTTTTTAAAATTACATTTGGACCCAAAATATTAAAATTCTTTTCAAATAAGCCATTTGGCAAAACTTTCTTAATTTTATAAAAATTCCCAATTATAATTATGTGGCATTTGGGTCCAATACTTGACTACTCAAGTCTCTCATTCCCTTTTTAATCTCGTTAATAACATAAAATCATGTTTTAAACACTATTTTTCCATTACTATTTCTTAAATTTGTAAACATGTACATTTTATGTATTGAAAACTCTAATTTATATTAAAAATGTATTATGAAAATGTTTGGTGTTACACAAGGATCGTGATTGTGGTTGGAGATTGAGGGGGGAAAATTGCGGTCTGAAATGTTTGAGATTATTGTCTACAACAATATACACACTTGCTCACAAGAAATCTGAGAGAATGACCACTATCAAGCAGCACCATGGGTTGTTGGCCACCTAATCAAGAGGAAATTTACTATCGATGGTACTTATGTCAAATGCACACCTGAGGATTCATACTCCAAGTTACTTGGATACCTTTGTCAGTTGGAGAAAAAGAATCCAGGTACATTACTGATTTTGTCATAGAAGATGGTCGTTCCTTGTATTGTTTCTTTTCCCTTGGTGTTTCTAGAAGAGGATTCAAGTGTTGTCGTTCTGTCATTTGTGTGGACGACACATTCTTGAAGACCAAGTATGGTGGCCACATGCTATGTGTTGTTGCATTGGATGCAAACAACCATTTGTTTCCAATTGCGTTCGGACTGGTGGGCAGTGAGAACCATAACTCTTGGACTTATTTCATGAGAAAATTGAAGGAATTCATTGGGAACGTGGACAACCTAGCTTTTATATCAGATAGTCATGCTAGCATTACTCATGCTTTGGAGGTTGTGCTCCCAGATGCATACCACGGTGCTTATTACCACCACATTTGTATGAATGTGGTTGCCAAATTCAAAACCGACCACTGTCACGATATGCTTGTCTGCCTCGTCGGGTCGATGTAGTCCTTGAAGTGTTTTGGCTTGCGTTTGTTCCTCCTAACCTCAAAGCCTTCAACCTCACTAGGGTCGACAATGACTACACCAGGCGTACCATCATCACTGGCCGTCACAACCTCCACAAGAGTAGAAGGAGGACCATCAACCTGATAATCTGCAGGGAGAATGTCAGACCCTGTATCTGATGCCAGAGATTGCTTCTCAGCCAATGAGAATAACTTGGCTAATTGAGCCATGATCATTGACTGATTCTCTAGTAACTTTACCTATCCCTGCTTTACCCTCTCAAGCCTTTGTACTAGCTGGTCACATTCAGGATGAGACACATGCCCTGATGATGCAGTTGCTGGTGGAGTGGGCTCAATCTCATTTGGGACATCCTCATAAAAAATAGCTGATTTTGCAACCTCACCCAACTTCTCTACAACTTTCTTTGGATCTACTTCTTATTTTACTCTAGTCTCAGCCTCGCCCACTCCCGTTCCCAACTCAGGGAATAGATCAACGTCAACATCTGTGAGGCTATTGTAGTATTCCACCTCACAGACGTGGCTTCAACATGGAAAAGACAACCAACTGCAATAACAAATATCATTTGTTACAAATTATTTAATAAAGTAAACCCGTAATAAATTAATTTTATTATTTAAGAAGATAAAGTGAAACTTACACGAGTCTTGGCAAACAATGAAACCAACTAAGCTGTAGAAGGAAAGATATCGGTCTTGGTGGACTAATTAAGCATCCTGGGAATCTGGTTCCCACTCTTCTCACCATATTTCCTCCCAATATTTGGAATGGCATCAAAAGCCCAATACTGAAGTGTGGGGGCATAACCATAGAAACTATACTTTGACTCTTTTTGTTGTTTTCCTGAACTGTCATTCTTTTTATCCTCGTACAATTTCAATTGTTTCTTCATGTCTCTCTGAACTCCTCTAATCAAATTTTTTAAAGACAACTTCCCCCATAGATACTTGAAGAAGTGATCAAGATTTTCAACCAATTTAGTGAATCTCCCCATATGCTAGTTGTCTTCTTAGGGGCATTCAGTACCCCCCTTGATCAAGTAGCATAAACCCAGCTTAAATGCATCTTCAGGGTTTGTAAAATCCTTCAGAGCATCCTCCAACTGACAAAAATTAACCTTCACCTCACCATTAAAATATTCCTCGATGATCCGATCACTGGTCAGATGCTCTTTCAACTCATTCATGGACGACGTCTTGCCAAAATTTTGACCGGTGACTAAGGGAAACTCCACAATACCAAACTTACATAGACTGTTCCCCACGTATAGAACTGACCCTCTTCAAGCTTCTTGCTTTCAACCTTATGCAACATTAATTGGTGTAATAAGACCCTAGAGAAATTAAAGTCTTCGCCTTGAAGAACTATCCCAATGGGCATGCCTTTGCTTGTTCAATCAAGTCATGCCTCTGAAACTGCTCTATAAGGGTTACCATGTGAGTACTCCCCCTATAAGTAAGACGGGCTGGAAAGTACTTCTCCAAAGGAATAATAAGGCAAGGCATCTAGTTTTCATCGAGGCCTCAAGGTACTCAATTTCAAAGGCTATGGATTTTCGAGTCCTGTTGCGCCATGTCGAGGTGACATTAATAGACATGTGCCATCAAGGTCTACCGTGACCTGTCAAGGCCTATTGAGGCACACTTAAATTTTCCAACTTTCTAACCAATCGAATTCCATCGAGGCATGTCGATGTGACATCTATCGAACCTTGCCGAGGTTAATCGAGCCCCATTGAGGTCTATAGCGGTACTATAAATCTTACATTTTCAATTCTTATCGAGTCATGTCGAGAGTTGTCGAGGTGATAGTCATCAAGGCCTATGGAGGCCCATTGATTTCTATCGAGGTGGATGAAAAAAATTGAAAAAAAAAACCCAGATTTGCGTATTCCCAGCCCCGATCTAACCTATGAATAAAAATTTAAAAAAAAAAAAAACAAGCGCAGACAAAAATTGCAGTATAAACCCAGAAATGGATCGAGCCCTAACGTTCGCCTGGCTTCTTCGCTGTATGGGTCGTCCCCTCCGATGTCATCACCTTCTCCGGTCGTCCCCTCTGACGCACCAACGTGAACGACAAGATCCGAGCAATGCCCACGGGGGTTTAGAGAGAAATCGACAGATTAGAGGGTAGATTTGATCAGGTTTCTTTCTGGGCTTTGGTTTCGGGACCGAGAGAGTGTGGGAGAGAGAGAGAGAGAGAGAGAGAGAGAGAGAGAGAGAGAGAGAGAGAGAGAGTGAGACAGAGAGAGTGAGAAACAAATGTCAAAGGTATTTTGGGAACAAATGAAAACAATAGGACCAAATGGCATGTGAATATTCACTACTACAAAAAAGGCTTTTAGGACTAGCATTGCGAGTCCTAAAAAATCCCATTGAGTGCCTTTAAGTAAGATTTTAGGACTCGCAACGCGAGTCCTAAAAGAATGTTTTTAGGACTCGCAATGCGAGTCCTAAAAAGTCTTATTTTTAATTTTAAAAAAATTAATTGATAGCCAAAGCACCCGCCGGAGCTCCGACATTAATGGCGGCGCCACCACCCCACGGTGGTGGTTCGGGAAAATGATCAATCATTTAGTGGGTTTTGATTCCCAAAGCACAAGGAATGCATTGGTGGTGTTCGTTTGGGTCGGGGTGGCTCGAGGCGGTCGGAAAATACTCGGAAGAGTTTGGGAAAAATAGCACCACCGCAACTTCAAACGACTTTAGGCGGCGGAGGGCAGCGCGTGAGGGGCTGGGCTCGCGGGGGTCGAAGGTCGCCGACCTTCTGCGTCCATTGCGCCGGCGCATGTAGGAGAGGGGTGGCCGGAGCGCCACCGTCCGTGGCTTGGTTGTCGAGTTCTTGAGAGAGAGATAGAGAGAGAAATGGGGGAAGAGAGCAAGGAGAGAGAGAGAGAGAGAATGGGCTGTTGTGTTTTATTTTTCTTTGTGAAGTAATAAATAGTAAAATTTTAGTTAAAAAAAATAGGAGGGAATTTGAAATTTTTTAAAATTCAAACTTTTAGGACACACATAAGTTTTTAAGACTCGCAATGCGAGTCCTAAAAACATTATCGTAATTTTAGTTAACAAATTTGGGGGGAATTTAAAATTTTTTAAAATTCAAATTTTTAGAACACACATAAGTTTTTAGGACTCGCAATGTGAGTCCTAAAATCATTCTTTTAGGACTCGCAATGCGAGTCCTAAAAACATTCTCGTAATTTTAGTTAAAAAAATTGGAGGGAATTTGAAATTTTTTAAAATTCAAATTTTTAGAACTTGCAATGTGAGTCCTAAAATCATTCTTTTATGACTCGTAATGCGAGTTCTAAAAACACTATCGTAATTTTAGTTAAAAAAATTGGAGGGAATTTGAAATTTTTTAAAATTCAAATTTTAAAACACACATAAGTTTTTAGGACTCGCAATGTGAGTTCTAAATACATTCTCGTAATTTTAGTTAAAAAAATTGGAAGGAATTTGAAATTTTTTAAAATTCAAACTTTTAGGATACACATAAGTTGCGAGTCCTAAAAAGTCCACAAGGTGTTTCTTTAAAAAAGAAAACTCAAACTTTTAGGACACAAGCGAGTCCTAAAAGAAATTCTCGTTGCGAGTCCTAAAATGTCCAGGAATTTGTTTTTAGGACTCGTATCTAGGTGAGTGTCTTAAAAAAGTATCATAAAATAATATTTTTGTAGTAGTGATTGGCTATGATATTTTTTTAGTTAGTACCTTATATAATGCATAATTGCCCAAATTTACCAATATAAATACTTTAGCATGCAACACTGTTCCAAGCTGTTATATACTGACAATGGCATTGGATCAAGTGCTAGAGGTAGCTAGTGGGATATGGTGTACCATGCATGATTAATATATAAATTTTAATTTATTTAATATGGTCAAGAAACCAAGTTGAGCATATATAGGTTGATGGGGTTGTCGTTCAAGTTCATCATTTCTTTACATGTGGACTGAAAATGCTTTAATAGGAGGATCTATATTAGAAGGTGATTTAGCTAAGCTAGTATTTTCACATACATATATAGAAATAGTGGGGTGTGGGGGCAGATTTTTCTAGTTGGCCCAAAAGAACCTGATATATATGTTGACTGCACTCATAGCGAGGTTTGGCAATTGTTTGACCACACCTAACCAAAATATAAATTATAGATCTCATGTATATGATATATATATATATATATATATCTGTATGGGAATGGGACCACATCGAATCTATATGATGAGATGATTATGCTTTGGGCACCGTCTGATCCTACCAAGATAAACATTCTAAATTGGCAATGCGCATATTTGAATTAAGAGTTTGAAATTTGAACTGACATATATAGTTTGATCGTTATTGTGCTAAAAAAAACAATCGTTATTATTAAGTTTTTTTTATATTCCAAAGCGTATTCTCTATGGTCCTTACCAACTAAAAATTTAACCAAATATACTTTTGAGAACGATCATGATCATCATCATGACCTTAATTTGAAGTTTGAACCACGACAAAGGGTAACTAAAATTGACCCTCTTTTAACTTCTTACTTGAAATTATAAGAAGGATAAAAGAAGAGAATTTTTTTTAAAGGGGTTTTACGAATCAAATACTTTTAAGTAGATAATGTATTTAATATAATTCTTTCAACATATATTTTTTTAAATAATTTAATTTTAGATATATAGAGAAGAGTAACAAATAAAACAAAAGTAGAAGAAAAGAAAAAGAAGATCAAAATGTACCACATCATAATAAAAGATTATGCATGAAGATCATGGCCTCTGACCGTGGCTTGAAGGAAGCTTGAGTTTCAAGACTTCTCTTCTCTTTCTTTTCCATGTTTCACTACTTTACTAAGCAAGACGAATAATCAACACACTAAAAGTGATCCTGTCTGATAATCCCAATAATTTCGAATATACAAAACATGCATCAATAACATCCATCGTGAAAGTATTCATTTCACCTATGGCTAGCTATATAATACCACTATATCTATGATCCATATATAATATTCGTGTATATAGAATATTATGTATATACCAGCGTATACATTAAATAGTTATTACAAAATTATTCCTATCAACGTGTTCCTTGACAGTGTGCATGTATAGATCTAGATCAGCCTAAAAGCTTTTAATTATATCAGTAATATATGAAAATAATAAAGTTGAAAGATGTTCTAATTAAAGCTAACTATATATAATATTATTTAATAGGTAATATTCTTTATTACTACTCACTCTCATGTCAATTCCATATATATAGTTAGCTTAAAGTGGAGTTATCATATATATAGCTTAAAGAAAAAGGAAATTAAGATAGGGTATCCCTGTGTTTTTTTAGGGGATCAGTCATTTTCATTCTCTTTTTGTTTGTTTTCTCTTTGGCACTATCAATTTATTCATTAATATGAGCTATAGATATACATAAAAACCTAGCTAATATATATATATATAAATTTGCAGCTGAATATGACCCAGTCATATATTCACTTTTGAAACCCACATGGAGCTCATCACAAAATTATTGCAAGGATCATCATCAGTACTATTCAGTAGTAGTACTAGCTTCATTCAAGAACGCTTTTCTTTTTCTTTTTTGTCATACCTTTATTAGTAATTAATTAAAGAAGCTCCATATTTAGTTATATATAGGCACAAAGAAACTGAGACCAGGTTGAGAATATCGATTGGCGTGGTTATAATTACTTGCTGATTGAAATGATATATTTATATATATGTGTTAAGAATCTTGTGTACGTTTATACACAGCATGCAAAAAGTATATATAACAATGATGAATGAAATTGAACTCACCACACACACACCCAGACCAGACCACTACTAAGCTTACAAGATGATCATATATTTGGATAAGTTTAAAAAAGAAGAGAAAAGAACAGAGTACTTTATATATTAATATTGTGATTTGTTGAAAGAAACGTGGGCAAACAATATTCGCTTTATTCACATTTCAGTACTTCTGACACTGTGATTTGGGACCCCTGGCTGGCTTGGCTGCATGCCAGTCTGATTGAGTGTGTTGCTCACGCTATATAATATATATCCTACTACATGTATTTTCGCAACTTGGCTTATTTTTCATATCTTTAATTTTTTTATATATATCTGATTTATATAACGTGGACGTTCGAATTTTTCTTATGTACGTACATATCTACGTATTCATATATACATAGACAGAAATATGCATGGTGGGGTTACGCGTATATATATGTATATAATCAGTAAGTGAATGCGATCAACGTTGTGTTAAACATGTTATATTTACATCAATCAATATGCAATGGAAATAGTAATCTATATATATTTATTATTATTTAGTCATATTAAAATATTAGTACGAATATGAGTACTACGGTTGGTGTAATGCCTTAAGAAGTTACCTTTGATTAGTCCTTATATATGTACAGTAGTAAAAACTTCTTCTCAAATCCAAAAGAAAAATAATGCAATTTCAATTATTAATTGTTCGAATTAATAATCTACGCATAATTAAAAGCTAATGTCAATCTAACATTAAAATCACATGCATCGTACGTGACTCTCGTAAGTTCAAATTTCTGCCTGGATATTTAATTTCAAAGATCTCATGATGAGTTTGATTTTTAAGATAACAAAGTAAAGTACGCAGTTTATTTTCGTCATTTATTATTATATGAACATTTTTTTTTTTGAAAAAAAAAAACAACATTATCTTCAAATGCTTCACATACAATACAACCCAAAAAAACAATTTCAAGAGAAATATTCGCAACCTAACAAAGTAAACCAAAACACAATTTCTTCGAGCCGTGGAAATTTCAAAGTTGGGTTCAGCAAGACACTAGAATAGATTGGTGGTGGGAGGCACGAACATGATGATGATGATCCAGGGTAAAATGATGAAGAGATTGATTCTATCCTTTGTTTGTAGGAGAGAGCGATGAGTGGATCCCACACACATGGCCCCCGCAAGTTAGAGTGCTCTTAGGGTATGTTTCCTTTATCGAAAGACCCAAAAATATTCTCAACCTTCTGTCACTGTCACCCTCAGTACTCACACACACAAAAATACAAACCATCATAATCCTATAGCTAGCTAAGATTAATTCATTATATATACTTTTTTAATTGGTGTGACATTAACGGGTGACGACAACAGCCGCGATATCTGACGTGTGTAGCCGAAATCCGACGGCTCACAATGTCCCATTCAACTCAATTAGCATGACATCAGGTCCGTCAGTACGTTTTCTCTTGATTATGCTGATGAGGCTGGGATTTTGGGCCCAGTGTGTTGGGGCAGAGTGCGGAACTGGTCGGGTCCACTCACTCATGTTTTCCCCACCGACGGTGTTTTGTTTATACACAACCGCAGTAGGACTACGTTTGCTCTTTCTTTTCTCTTCTCCTTACTTATAGTTCCCACCAACTCTGTCCAACACACCAAACCAAACCAGACCATCTCAACTCAACTCAACTCAACTCCTGATCAGATTTTATATTTAATTCACTCTCTCTAAGCCATAACTACTGTTCATATCCATCGATATAGTACTATACTTCTCATTGCTAGAACTCTTTTTCGTTCTTTACTTTCTCAAATATATCTCTTCTCTTGGAGTCATTTATATATTTGTAGTATAAGCTATATAGCTACTATATGGGCTTTACTTCTCTTCAAGTTTGCATGGATTCACCATCTGATTGGCTACAGGTATGTTACTATATGATCCGAAGCTCTTCCATAATTGTAATATAAATGGATACTATTGCTATAAATATATATATATATATTAGTTTGCTTCCATGTTCTAATATTGCCATGATCCATATTCATGATCACTGGTTATTGTTTCTCCAGAAAACAAAGGATACACACACATATATGATAACCTTAGATTTTGCTAAAAAAAAACAAAATGTATTTTATATAACTAGGACTTTTCTAAAATTTCAATAATATTTAATAAAAAAAATTGTAAATTTATTGCAAAATGAAGTTCATCTCTTCATGCTGGGAATTTGCTAGTTTCACTCTCACCGGTCACCGGTCTTATGTTTTCTTGGCAAATTTTATTAATTTAATAGTCCTCGTGTATTTTTCCCACTGTAACCACATTTTTCACGATCGAAGAGCTAGCAAACATTTCTGGCCGCCATTATTATTGAATATAAATTTGACTATTAGTTAACAATGATTTTATTCAATTAATTAAATATGTAAATCCATAAGAAAATGCCGATAATAATTAATCGAAGTTTTTTGTTTTTATCTCACAATCAAGGTTTTTTTTCCCTTAAATAAATGTAATCGATCAATCCAAATGGGAATCTACAAACAAGGCAGCACTAATATTACTTATTCTAGGGGCGAGTTCTTGTCGGAGACTCGATAAATACTATACTAGTACACCTCTCTTTGATTACAATTATACTGACACAATTTTAGTTGATATATATATATACTTGAGAAACGACAAGGAATCTTATCTTATAGATTATAGACTCTATAGCTGTAACTATAGCTCTAGCATTATAATTTCGATTTGATTGATGGATTGACATTATTGCAAACGACATCATTTCTGACTCAAAATCTAACTCTCCTGAGCCATTGATCCAATTTCAGGGCACTATTCACGAGGACTCATCAGGAATAGACTCTTCGTCCCCATCAAACGACAACATTCTCACATGCTCAAGGCCCTTAATGGAACAACAACAAAAGCTAAGACCCCCACACGACCATGCCCTCGTCAAGTGCCCAAGATGTGACTCCACCCACACCAAGTTTTGTTACTACAACAACTACAGTCTCTCTCAGCCCAGGTACTTCTGCAAGACTTGTCGTAGGTACTGGACCAAAGGTGGGACCCTCCGTAACATTCCTGTTGGCGGTGGTTGTCGTAAGAACAAGAAAGTCGCACCCAAGAAGCCAAGCGACAACAATTTGGGTGTCGTTTTAGTCAACAATAAGAATAATGGTGGTGGTCTCAATAATAATCCGGTTGGAGGGAGTGCCACTGACCTTCAGCTGTCGTTTCCCGACCAGGTTCAGTTTTCTCACCTTAGTAACCTTCTGGGTTCTCACGGGCCAGGCCCAAATGGCTTTTTTGAAAGCCCTAGGCCCATTGATTTCATGAAGAGTAATACCACTACTACTGATTTGGGCATGGTTGGGATGGGACTTGGTAACTTGGGTGCCTCTTCACATCATCATGGAATGGAACAGAATTTTCATGGCTTGTGTTCTCCATTTGGACTGTCCTTAGATGGGACTGGATCCGGGACTTTTATGGACACGTGTCAAAGGATAATGATGTCGTACGAAGGGAATCATGGGGACCAGAATGGGATTGATGTGAAGCCAAATACAAAACTCTCATCCCTTGATTGGCAAGACCATGGTTGTACGGATGCTGGCAAAGACTCGTTTGGGTACTTTAATAGTTTAGGGTCATGGTCCGGTGTGATGAACAATTATGGTCCCTCCACAATGAACCCATTAGTTTAATCTTTTCTTTAATTAGAGTCCTTAAGGTTAGTGGTGTGATTAGTGACTTAATTATGATATGCTTTAGACAGCTAGGTTATCCCACCTACTATATATATAATAGTACCATATATTATATTAAGTTCTTTAAACAAAAAATGGATCTCCCATATTGACAGTTCTTTCTTTCATTTTTCTTTTCTTGGTTCTTTTTATGTAATGAATGTGATCTTTATTGGTTTTTATTGTCTTGACTTATTATAAATATCAATATATAAAAAAGAGTGTGAATGAACCTTGTAGAGTCAAAAAATGACTGCTTTCATTTCATGCAAAATGTAAACTCGAATATATATTATATATATATATATATTCTCTTATTTATATAATTATAATGACTTTTTAATATTTCTTTTGAGTAATTTGGTTTCATGGGTGGTAGACATTCAAAGCACTAGGACTTGTTATACTACCAAGAAAGATACGATAGCAATTTTTGTTCCTTGGTACACAAATGTAGTCTTATTTTCAAATACTGCTGTCTGACTAATTAAGTAATTATTGATTAAAGTGGTTCAAATACGTCTTTATGTTTTTTTTTTCTTCTTCCCCTTTTTCCACGATGTCTCTACTGATATGAATTCTTTTTATTGAAGAAAAAAAAAACTACAGAGAGAAAGAAGAACCAAAAGGGTAAGCAAACTAAAGCAGAGTTTTCCCTATAATCTACAAAGAAATATATCAATAAAAAAATAAAAAGGCAAAGTTTTCAGTGAAAGTAAAAGTTGAGTTGGAGTTGTGTGTCGTTAGCATGTGGCTCCATTCAATTGTACTTTGGTGTGTGAATGTGGCCCCACTTTATGATTGGTAATGGAGTGGGAAGAAGTAGATTGCTAAAAAGGGTGTTTTATCTTTCGAACAATGTTATGCGTCCACAGCATAAAATTGGGTTAATTTCTCTGTCCAGAGACACCCAATCAAAAGAAGATAATGATGGCTCGTGGGAATTTTACTCTTGGGACCAAAATCATTTTTCTTTCCGTTTTCACAAGGTAATTAAGATAGCTAATGTTACGAGTGATTGAGACTACTTGCATAGTTAGCAAGTTGTTATTGGTTTATTGGTTTAAATGCCAATTAAGTTGGTTCCCGGGGCTCTTTAGGTGCATACTATAAATTACTCAGCTTTAGACGTATGGAGAATGATATATTTTTTTTTCTAGTTTTAGTTTTCAATATTCAGTTTTCTCTCTAAGAGTTTAGTCAAGCTTTTGTACTGTTCAGAGACTTCGAGTTTCATGAACTCATTTAGTAAAGTTCTTGTTGGTTGTAATATTGAAGATTGAGCTAGAAAGAAGAAAGCCCGGTGCTTGCTTCCTCGTGGATGTATACACTCTCATAAGAGTGTTGAACCACATAATCTTTTATTGTTCTTCACTTACATTACAATTAAGTTTTCAAGTTCAATATTTCTATTATATTTCAATTATGATTTTATTGATACAATCCAAATAAATCTATTGTTGTGTGTGATTGAACTAATCACAACAAGTTGTATCATTGCTCAGGTTACGTGAAATCGAGATTTTGTCCTAAAGTTTCAAGAATCAATCCAGAGTGGTTGCTGCCAAATTCGAGGTGGACAAGTTTATTGGAGGAAATGATTTTATTCTTTGGAGGATTAAAATGAAAGCTCTATTAGTGCAGCAATGAATTTCAAAAGTCATTGATAGTAAAGCTCGTGTTGAACTTGGTGATGATAAAAAGAAACATTCAAAGATTCAAATCAAAGTTCATATTGCCATCTTGCTCAGCCTTGGTGATGAAGTTTTAAGATCCATGGTAATCGGTCAAGAACCAAGTCCAAACCAGGGAAACAATGTTATTATTGTAAAAAGGAAGGTCATTACAGAGATGATTGTTATGCTTTGAAAGCCAAGTTGAATCGAGACAAGAACAAGGAGAAAGGAGAGGTCGATGTTGTCTCTGATGGTGATGAATCTGCTGATGTATTAGGCCTATCAAGCAAGAATACTGGTGACAATTGGATTTTCGCTTTGGGATGCTCATTCCATATGATGCCAAACAAACATCTATTATGTTCCTTTGATTAACTTGATGGTGGTATTGTGCTACTGGGAAACAATAAGGCATGCAAAGTCATTGGAATTGGTTCAGTTGTGATCAAGATGCATGATGGTATAGAAAAGACAATTCAAAATGTGAGATAGGTCCCTGAACTTAGAAGGAAACAACTGTCTATTGAGGTTCTTGCTTCAATTGGATGTAGTGTAAGATTGAAGGCACAACATTGAAAGTGTCAAGAGGTTCGTTGGTGGTCATGCGTGGTGAATTCAAGAATCAATTGTATTTCTTTAATGGTAAATTTGTTATTGGTGTAGTTTCTGTTGCTTCTCAGAAAAATATAGGTCTGACTAGGTTGTGGCATTTGATACTTAAGCACATCAGAAAAATAGGTCTTACTCAGTTAGAAAAAATTGGTGGCTTAAAAGGGAAATTGTCAGGCAATCTCAGCTTTTGTGAAGAATGTATTTTTGGGAAGAGTTGCATAGTTAAGTTCAACACAGGAAAACACACTACAACAGGTATTATTGACTATGTGCATTCGGATTTATGGGGACCAACAAAGGTTCCAACTCTAGGTGGAGCCAACTAGATCATGAGTATTATAGATGATTACTCCTTTAAAGTTTGGGTACTATTATTGAAGTCATCAAAACCTTGAGAGTTCCAAAACATGGAAAATGTTGATTGAAAATCAACTTGGAAGGAAAATTAAGGTGTTGTGCATAGACAACAACTTGGAGTATTGCTCAAATGAATTTGACAAGTTCTGCAGTAATGAATGGATTAAAAAGCATTTAATAGTTAGGAAAACACCTCAGCAAAATGGTTTGTGTAATGCCTCAATTTCTTGAGGCGTTAATTAGACACTTGTAATAAAAGAACGTGAAATAAAACACCTTTTCTTATAAAGAAATCGAACGTAAATGACAACCCAAATGTTTAAAAAGAAAAGAAATTATGGAGTTTCATAATCATTGTTAAATAATAACAAACATTTGAGTCTGACCATAAAACTTAAAGCATCATTTAAACTCATAATAAATCATGTCTTAAAAAAACTGATCAATAAACAAATTCCCAAGTAGGCCCGACCCCTAACGATCGTTAAATCCTTGACATGTATGCCCTCTGCCAAAGCTCTCCAACTCATTGCCCTATAGCAACTTCCTTGCCTTTGCCTGCAACAAGAGTACCCATGAGCCAATGCCCAACAAGAAGAGTTGTGTAGGACACAATCCCCTTAAACTTAACCACGAACATATATTAATACTTCAAATAAAATACAACAATAAATAATTAAATCATAAACATGAACATTAAGCACGAATTTCATAGCCCAAGTAAAATGAACATAGTGTAGTAATCACGTAATAACATAAGCATGCAAGTTTGTAACGTAGAGATGCATTTAAGAACGTAAGCATGTCATGACAAATATCGCCCATACATGTAACACACATAAGCAACATTGAATATAAATTACCTAAATCATAATCATGCACTAACATGTTCATACATCAACCATAAGTAAATAAATTGTGATAGTCAGAGTCTCGTGATCCTAAGGGGGAAAGACTGGGTAAAAAGCTGTGCAATCCCACATCGCCTAGGGAAGGTCAAGTATAATGATTCTAAGACTGTGGGCTATGGGACTACATAGTTGAAGAGGGCTTAAATGGATTAATGGGTACTACCTATGCCAACAAGATGCATATTCTTTTCGGTAGCCTATCACTTGAGAACTCCAAAGTTAAGCGTACTTGACCTGGAGTAGTCTCATGATTGGTGACCTCCTGGGAAGTTTTCCCAGGAAGCGTACGAGTGAGGACAAAGGACGCTGGAAAGACTCGTGTTGGTTTGCTGCAGGGCTAGTTGTCATTCCAGGAAGCAGCCATAGTGACGTGGGGCGTTACAAATGGTATCAGAGCTAGGTCCCAGCCAAAAGTGTGGCCGACGGGGACGTCAGAACCCTAAGCGGGGGGGGGGGGGTGATTGTGACAGTCAGAATCCCGTGATCCGCAAGGGGAAAGACCGCGTAAAAATTTGTGCAATCCAACATCGCCCGGGGAAGGTCAAGTGTGATGATTATAAGAATGTGTAGGTATGGGACTACAGTTGAAGAGAGCTTAAATAGATTGATGGGTACTACCTATGCCAACAAGATGCATCTATATTTCGGTAGCCCATCACTTGAGAACTCCAAAGTTAAGCGTGCTTGACTTGGAGTAGTCTCATGATGGGTGACCTCCTGGGAAGTTTTCCCAGGAAGCATGCGAGTGAGGAGAAAGTACGCTGGAAAGACTCGTGTTGGTTTGCAAGGCCAGTCGTCATTCCAGGAAGCAGCCATAGTGACGTGGAGCGTTACATAAATCATGAAAATTCTACCATTCTGAGTACATCAAGCGTACACACTGCATGCAGGTGTCCACTCTTCTTACCTTGCTAGCAGCAACAATCCACACACTAATACATCACCTAAAGTATTGTTAGGGAGCCCCTAGTCATACAACATCATATCCGATAATTAACATCTTAAAACTTCAAAAAATAGATACCTTAAGTTCCTAGGACCCAATTGACCTTAAAAATAAGTTCTCATAAGTCCCAAGGTCTTACATTAGGATCCTCATAAATTATAGACCAAAATTCAACATTTATAAAAACATGTATACCTCTCTGTGACAGGACGGTTTACCAGTTCAAAGCAGTCGGCCGACCAGTTGCTTCAAAAATTAAACCTTGAGAAATCGCAAGCGGGTTAACCAGTTAATAGTAGACGTTCGAATGGTTGAGCAAAATTAAACCTACGAGAAATCGCATGTCGATCGACTGATTCATAGCAGTCGGTCGACCAATTGAACCCATAAATGCCCACATCTCAAAAATTCGACCTTGAACCCCTACCAAGTCCAACCAAACATGTTTTCAACATCAATAACCGACATTAAATTGACTTTAAACATTCAATAGACATAAGAATCCTATTTAACAAAATTAATTAACCACTAACATCATCAAACCCTAAATCCAAAATCTAACATAAACAACACAGCTTGAAAACTTACCGATCAATAACTTCAGTCACAATTCCTGAATCCTTGCTCCTTTTTATTAACTCCTAGTCCGCAAAAACCTAAATTGACGTTCTCCTGCAACTCCTTAAGCTTCCAGAGCAATTTTATCAAAGATGAGAGGCCTCTTTAATCTGCTTGCCTAAATCGCTCGTAAACTGATTCCTCTGTCAATCGTACAAAGTCTAAACCTATTTCCCATTATTTAATTAATTTATAATAATAAACCATGTAAAAACCTAATTACAATAATATCCCCAGTCTTTAATTTCCTCACGTGAATTCTTAAGTCCATAATTGTACTTTTACTTAAGCTAATGGTTTTGTTTTTCCTTAATTACACTTTCTACCACAAAACTCATATTTCTACTTTGACCCCCATAATTCAACTACAATCACTTATTGACTCCTAATATTTGAAGAAACACATGTGTGGACCGACTGAAAAATTCATAAAATAAAACGTACATAATTAATCATGCATATCATAGCTCATATTTTAAACACATAAAACGCACACAAATTACCATAATACCCTGACCCTAGTCAGACTACCAAAATACCCTTTACTAACGAAAGCAGATATTACAGTTTGGCTGAGAGAATGAATATGACTCTAGTTTAGAGAGTGAGATGTGTGGTTAATGGAGCTGGTTTTGAGAGAAAGTTTTGGGGAGAAGCTGTCACTACAACTTGCTATCTCATAAATTGATGTCCTTCCACAACATTGAATTTTAAGACACCATAAGAGGCATGGTCATGAGAAGTTCCAAGTTATGATCACCTAAGGGTGTTTGGGTGCACAAACTATGCACATGCCAAACATGACAAGCTTCAACCAAGAGGCATTGAATGTGTGTTCTTAGGGTATCCTAAAGGTGTTAAATTGTACAAGTTATGGTGTCTTGAAGAAGGTTACTAAAACTGCTTCATTAGTAGAGATGTGGTATTCAAAGAAGAGGAAACGACAATGAAAGTTCAGACTCAACAAACGGAAGTTCAGATGAATCCAGTAGGCATACAGATTTAGGTGGAACAAGGACATCAACGTGATGACAACAACTTAAGTGACTTAACAAGCTATCAATTAGCTCGAGACAGAGAAAAAAATGGAAAACTAAAGAAGTGGTGAGATATGGCTATACAACCTGATTGCATATGCCTTTACGACTGTTGAACAAATAAATTTTGAGCCAACTACATATCATGAAGTTGTTACTTGCAGAGAATATGAGTTGTGGACACAAGCAAAATTTAGGCACTGCCTAAGTTTGATGCACATTGAAGCATGTTGAGCAGCCTCATGCTTTGAGGCATTTTTCATTGGAATTGTTACAAGCATTATGCCTTCCAAATTTATTAGAAATTCAAGTAGTTCAATCAAGGTGGAAATTGTTGTGAATGATTGAGACTACTTGCATAGTTGGCAAGTTCTTATTGGTTCACTGGTTTAAGTGCCAATTAAGTTTGTTATGGAGGCTTTTTAGGTGCACACTATAAATGACTCAGCTTTAGACATGTTGAGAGTGTTTTTTTCTCTAGTTTTAGTTTTCAGTACTCAATTTTCTCTCTAAGAGTTTTGTCAAGTTTTTGTACTATTTAGACTTTGAGTTTCAAGAACTAAGTTTGGTAAAGTTCTTGTTGGTTGTAATATTAAAGATTAAGCAAGAAAGAAAAAGGCCTGGTGCTTGTTTCCTCCTGGATGTAGACACTCTCATAGAGTGTTGAACCACGTAATCTTGTGTTGTTCTTCATTTACATTATAGTTAAGTTTTCTAGTTCAATATTTCTATTTATGTTTCAATTCTTACTTTATTGATTCAGTCCAGTTAAATCTATTATTTTGTGTGATTGCACTAATCACAGGTAATAAATAAACGTGCATATCATAATTCATGAGTAGCATAATACTTATTCTTTTACGTGAAGCGATGAGCTCTCTAAAATAGTTTTTTTAGCTATAATATAGGGAGTGAAGTATAAAAGGCAGCACTCTAATCAATATCTATATTCACTCTTCAAAATAGAGAGTTATGAAGAAACTAGCTAAATATAGGGAGCTTTCCAAAAAATTCCAAATCTTTTTAGTGGTTTTTTTAAATCAATTTACATTTTAGTATGAATGTTAATAAAAATTATAAATTCAAATTTATAAAAATAAGTATTATTAAAATAATGTATATTAGCTAAATTAGAGATCATCATTGGAATGAGTTTGACAAAAATAATTCTCTAAAATAACAATGTAACCATTTTAGCTAAAAAAATAGAGAGCAACCTTAGTAGCTAATAATTATAACTGTATCTCTAGCCAATAGATGGAATTAATCAAAGAGTTTCTGTAACGCCCTACTAATCCAGGACTGTTACACTGTGTGTTTAAAAATAGTGCATAACTCGTTAAGCAGGTCATTTGGACTAAACATGTAATTAAAGTTAATTAAAGGGTTAAGTATTAAAAATTTTGGCCAAAAGATATTACGTTTCATTAAAAAGCTTCAGTATGTACATGGGATCGTAGAAGAGAGTTTATAAACAAATACAAAAGTAAACTAGGTACAAAATGGCCGACCTAAGCGGCAAAATAGACTAAAACCCTAGATCCCCAAAAGAAGTCTCAACCGTGGTGGTCGAGCAAGTCACATATGAATACGCCCCCGAAGCTCTCAAACTCATGGTTGGTCCAACTTTTATTTGCCTTTACCTGCACCATGTAGCATCCGTAAGCCAAGGCCCAACAAGAAAACTCAATTCAACAGAATAGATAATAAACAAGATATAGATCATAAAATAACATGCTTAACAATTATAAACAAACCCAAGCAAGCACACAATATATTTTGTGAGTCCATAGAGCCGCCCGAGCGCATACCACAGTCCCGAATTGGCCCAGCCATAATAGCCTGCATTCGACATGCTAATGCCAACCATGGCTTATAAGCCAAGCTTTCTAGAAAAATACAAACAAATATGCATCCCACAAACAATACAATTATACACAATTCAATACATTCACATGTAACCAGGCATTCAAAGCATGGTTATAACCATGTTTAATAACTGAGGCCAATGCCCTAATATCAGTACATGTGTAGTTTTCTTACCTTGATTCCTCAGTGATTTAATAAGGCAATCCCAAGTATGATCTTTTCCTCCTGAGCCTAGCGATAATCCCTAGTCACAACACATTGAGAAATTCCATCACGAACTAAAACTAATAAAGAGCTTCAATACTGTTTACCCAAAAAAAGGACTACTTGAAGACGTGGCAGAATTAGCCTACATGTGGAATACACGTGGCAGTTTAAGGTGTATAATTTGTTCGACTAGAAGATCATTGGCTCATCAGACATCATATTTACGGGCGACCAGTCTGGCCATACCTTTTCATCTATTTTCTTCAGATATGTAATCTTATAATTACATATTAATTGTAATTTCCATTATTATTTAGATACGTATGTATTAAATGTAATTAAGGCCCATTGGCCTAGGGAGAACTCCTTCCGCCTATAAATAAGAATCAAAAGGCTCAAGAGAGGGGATTTTTTTTTAACTTCGAAATTCTAAGAGAGAAATAGAGTGTTTTTATCCACCATAATTGTATTCATCTGAAAGATTGTGAAACTCGTGAACCCTAGTTCATTGATCACAGTTCTTAGAATTATATATCAATAAGAACACTAAGTGTACGTAGGTTGTTACCATTTATTGGGGTTGAACCACTATAAATCTTTTGTGTTGTTTATCTTTTCGTCTTGATTTCATCTCATTTTCTATAGTTTTACTTAACTCCATGTCGTTAACCAATTCAAGGGTCAACATTTTGGTGCTTTCATTGAGAGCTTGAACTCAAGACCTCCAAGAAGATCGAATGGTGAAAACAGCTAGAAAGACTGGACAAACCTCTGGTACTGTACCAACCCAGCCTCCTTCGCAAAATGTGGCTGAAGATGAGCCACAAGTGGATTTGGTGGAGGAGGAAATGGATTATGAGACCTTGAGGTCGACTCTGATTGTGTTGCAGGAGGAATTAGCCAATATGAGGGATAATCAAGAAAATGTGGCTGAAACGATGGCGTTGTAGCAGAGAGAATTTTGTTGGAAACACCAAGAATTGAATGAACGGTAGGTCGACATGGACCGCTGACAAAGGGACACCACTGCCGCTCTGGAGGCAGCCATTCAGTTGGCCCGAGGGCAGCCTACGTGATGGACCCAAAACGGGTATGTTTTAAAAATTTATAACTCGCAAGCGCACGAATCGTATATGAAATATAGTGTTCGTGTAAGCACGAGATCAAACCCAAAGGAGGTGTCTAAAATAAAAAAGAAAACTACTTTAAACCAAAATTAATAAATTCTAACCTAGCTCCAAAGATTGATGAGATTTCATGTCATGAACATAAAATAAAAGATTTAAAATAAAGCTATTTAAGAGAACAACTTGCGAAAGAACTTGGAACAACTTGCGAAATAATGGAGGCACTTACTGCTGGAGTACGACGCCATTCATCCCCTTGGAACAACTTGCAAAAGAATGGAGTAAAAAGCAACCAAGAATTTCTGGACCGAGTAGACAGGTACATCAAGCTCGAAGAGGCCATTGCCAACGATGGGAAGGCACCCGCAGACGACTAGGGTCCGAAATAAGATCCCACCAAAGATGCCAATGGGTCTGGGAAGCCCAATGGAAACGACAAAAATAATGAGAAAAATGGAGGAAAAAGGGTGAACCACGAGCCGTAAATGTCCGAGAACAAGCGCCCTAAAAGTAATAGATATGAGTTGAGGTTCACCAATTACACGATCCTAGTTGATAGCATAGTAGAAGTGTACCAGGCTACTAGCACCACTGTTCCTTTCAAGCGACTAGCCCCGATCAGGAAAGATATATCCAAGAGAGATACAACCAAGTTTTGTCATTTTCACAACGACTATGGACATGACAGCAACGAGTGCAACAAGCTAAAAGATGAGGTTGAATTCCTTATCAGACAAGGACACCTGAGAAGATATGTGCGAGCCCCTGGAGGCTCTCAGCGAGAGGCTCAAGGGAGCAACGAGCAGGCACCTATACGCCAACGCTCGCCCCCTATACAGCCAGCTCCAGTTGCTGGTACATTGTTGACCATCTGTGGTGGCCCACACCTGGAAGGTGATAGTGGGAAGGCAAGGGAATGATACGCCCGAACCTTATGACACGACCAAGACATTGAAATACTGAACGTAGAGGAGAAAATTCCCAAAAAAGCTTTAACAGAGGAAGAACTGATAACTTTCTCTGAGCTTGACGCTCAGCATATCCGATTTCCCCATTCGGATCCTCTGGTCATATACCTCCAGATTGCTAATATAATGGTTAAGTGGGTGTTAGTGGACACAGGGAGCTCAGTAAACATTCTATACAAATCTTCGTTGGAGAGGATGAAGTTATCAGTGTAGGATTTAGAGCCATGCAACCAAACAATTTATGGTTTTTCTGGCGAAGGGCTCGTGCCAACCGGGTCAATCAGGCTTCCAGTCACAGCAGGGACTGCACCTGCGAATAAGACATTACTCACTACTTTTATAGTTGTTGATTGTCCTTCTGCATATAATGTTGTGAGTGGAAGACCTATTCTAGTCAACCTGCGAGCCGTGACCTTGGTCTGGCACCTAGCCATGAAGTTTCCAATTGACGCAGGTGTAGGATGCGTGTTGGGAAACCAGTGAGAAGCGCGAGAATGTTATAATTCCTCAATTACCAAGGCAAAAAGGGGCGGATCAGGAGAAAAAGCCGAGAAGAGGTTGTTTTTGGTGAATGATCTACAAGCCCAATTAGGTGAGCAAGTCACCAAATAGGGTGTTGCCCAAAGTGAGGATAGGGATTTAGATCCTTGCTTTCCCTATCCTCACTTTGGGGATTTTGAAGAAGATGTAGGACCAGTGGAGGACCTCGAGGAGGTCTAACTTGATGAGGCAGATCCGACCAGGGTTGTGAAAGTCAATAAAAACTTAGAGACAACAACAAAGAAAAAACTGGTGGAATTTTTAAAGAAGAACCAAGAGGTATTTTCCCACTCGCATAAGGATATAGTTTGGATCAACCCAGCAATTATCAGCCATGTCTTGAATATAGATAAAAGTTTTCCACCTGTACCACAAAAGATGGGGGCACTCAACAAAGATATATCAAAGGCGTTAAATGAGGAAGTCGAGAAGCTAAAAGAGAACGGATTCATCAGGGTGGCATTTTATCCATCTTGGGTCTCTAATCCTGTACTAGTTTCCAAGCCGAATGGCAAGTGGAGGACGTCCGTGGATTTCACAGACCTCAATAAAGCCTGCCCGAAGGATTGTTTCCTACTCCCAAGGATCGACTAGCTGGTCGATGCCACATCAGGGCATGAGATCCTATCATTCATGGATGCATACTCTGGGTACAATCAGATTAGTATGAACCCACCTGATGAGGATCACACTAGCTTTCGAACCGATATAGGGCTTTACTGTTACAAAGTGACGCCTTTTGGTTTGAAAAATGCTGGTGCGACTTACCTGCGACTAGTCAATCACATGTTCAAAGAGCTGATCGGTGTTAACATGGAGGTATATGTTGATGACATGCTGGTTTAGTCGAAAAAGGCAGAAGAACACATCGGGGACTTGTAAGAGTGCTTCAACGTCTTGAGCAAATATCAGATGAAGCTAAATCCCCTTAAGTGTTCCTTCGGAGTTGGATCGGGGAAATTTTTGGGGTTCATTGTGAACTCGCGGGGTATCGAAGATAATCCCAAAAAGATCAAAGCCCTGATCGAGATGAAGTCGCCAGCTAAAATTAAAGATGTTCAAAGCCTAACTGGGAGGATTGCCACTTTGAGTAGATTCATTTCTAAGTCAATGGACAAGTACATTCCATTTTTTAATCTACTTAGGGGCAACAAGAAGTTCGAGTTGACAGAAGAGTGCGAGCAGGCTTTCCAGGCTCTAAAGTCTCATATGTCGCAACCACCGATTTTCTCCAAGCCGGTCGAGAAAGAAACTTTGTTCATCTATTTGGCAGTCACTGAGTATGCTGCTAGTGCTGTCCTGATCAGAGAGGGGGAACATGTTCAAAAAGTTGTGTATTATATAAGCAAGAGGCTAGTAGGAGCAGAGTTGCGGTATCCTCCCATTGAGAAATTAGCCTATTGCTTAATTTTGGCCTCCAGAAAGATGCGGCCATACTTCCAAGCTCACCCAATCGTAGTACTCACCGACCAGCCACTACGACAAGTCCTCCAGAAACCAGAAGCCGCTAGTCGATTGTTGAAATGGGCAGTTGAAATTGGACAGTTCGATATTTCTTACGAGCAGCTATGAAGAGCAGGCTCTAGCAGACTTTGTCGCAGAACTTACTAGGCTCCAGGATACTGAGCCGATAGAAGAGCCGAAACTCCAAAACCAAACTCCTTCCTGAAAGTTGTTCATAGATGGCTCTTCCAATGAGCCCAATGCTGGAGCAGGATTGATCTTAGTCACGCCTGACGAACATCGATTCCACTATGCAATCAGATTTGACTTCACAACGTCCAATAACAAAGCCGAATACGAAGCTCTGCTCGCATGATTAAGATTAGCCAAGGACAAGGATATAAAGTCACTTGAAATATACAGTGACTCCCAGTTAGTGGTTAATCAAATTATTGGAGAATATCAAGCCCAAGGTCTTAAGATGGTTGCTTATTTGAACAAAGCAAAGGACTTATTGGCACAGGTTGAAAATATACTCTCCAGCAAGTACCTCACGACCAGAACTCAAACGCTGATGCTTTGGCCAAGTTAGCAAGCACGAAGGATACTGACACCTTGAATATAGTACCTTTTGAACATTTGTTTGCATCTAGTATTCAAGTAGAAGAGTCTTCCTTGGTAATCCAATCAATAGTTACATGGATGACGCCCTTCATTTAATACTTAGAGCATGGGGTGCTGTCGACAGACGTAAACAAAGCAAGAACCCTCCAGAGACAGTCGGCTCGATCCATTCTGGTTGATGGAGTTTTGAACAGGAAAGGGTACTCAATGCCACTTCTAAGGTGTGTTTCAAAGGAAAAGGCCAAGGAATTACTGCAAGAAGTCCATGAAGGTTTCTGCGGAGATCATGCTGGGGGGCAGAGTTTATCAAAAAAGATTCGAAGGCAAGGATACTTCTGTCCAATGATGAATGAAGACTTTGTGGATTTTTTTCGGAAGTGTGACAAGTGCCAAAGGTTCTCCAAGATACCACAAGCAGCCCCTAATGAGCTAAAACAGATGCAAAGCCTGTGGCCATTCGCAGTATGGGGGATAGATTTGATCGGGTCTTTACCCACGGGAAAAGGCAACATCAAGTATGCTGTAGTTGCTGTAGACTACTTCACAAAGTGGGCCGAAGTTGAGCCACTTGCAACAATAACGACCAAGAAGGTGCTAGATTTTGTGGTAAAAAATATCGTGTGTCGCTATGGGTTACCAGGAAAGATTATCTCAGATAATGGCACACAATTTGACAACGATCTATTCACAAATTTTTGCGAAAGACACGAGATTATCAAGAGCTTTTCTTCAGTAGATCATCCACAAGAAAATAGACAGGTTGAAGCTGTCAACAAGAGATTGAAGGATAGCCTGAAGAAAAGGCTTGAAGAAGAGAAGGGGGCATGGCCAGAACAGTTACCTGAAGTCCTTTGGTCGTATATAATGTCCCATCGAACAGCAACGGGCCATACTCCATTTTATTTGGCCTATGCATATGAATCCATGTTGCCCGTTGAATTAGACCCACCATCACATAGAAGGTTGGCATACGATCAAAGTATTAATAATCCGTTATTGATGGAATCTTTGAATTTGGTCAATGAAAGGCGCGAGCAAAATCAACTCCGAGTAGCAGCTTACCAGCAAAATGTCACTCAGTATTTCAACTCTTAAGTGCGCAGAAAATTTTTAACGTGGGAGATTTGGTACTTAGAAGAGTTTTTCTTAACACCCGCGATCAAGCTGCCGGAGTGCTTGGACCTAACTGGGAAGGTCTGTATCAAATTGAAGAAGTCCTCCAACCAGGCACCTATAAACTTGCTCGCTTAAATTGAGATCTCATTCCTCATTATTGGAATGGAGAACACATCCGCAAGTATTATCAATAAAATAGTTCTTTTTAAAGAATTGGCTTGTATTAATTTCACTTTTTAAAAGTTTATGAACAAGGGTTAGTCAGTCATATGACTAGTTGCTTATAATTGTAACATCAATTTTTGATTACTTGTATAGACACGATTGTCCATTTACTACGAGAAATAAAAGGAACTGTGTGCAGCTAGTTATTCTTGCCAATTATTGTATTTATTACAAGTATTTGCTCATTACTTGTGTTGTTTTGTTCTATTATCATTTTTACAAGTCTCTATTACGAGCAATAATGTTCGAACAAGTCTGGGTCTTGGCAAGTGACCGAGGACCTTAAGCTCCTCAATCACTTGGGGGGCATATAAGGTTCTATGCAAGCAAAGCATATCAACAGGCATATGTAAACACATGAGCAAAATAAGGGAAAGCATACTACGTTACATAAAGTATTTTTCAAAATTTTGTTTAAATTTTGTTAAATCAAAACAAAGTGCTATTCTAAGTTCGATCATGCGAACAAATGTTATAATAAATTGAAAATATTATAATATTAAAGTAAAATTCTTTACACTGCGAGCAGTTACTGCTCGGATGTAATTGCTAATTAAATTAAAAAGCTGCCCTATGCAGCAAAATATTGTCTTGACATCACGAACCGTGGTTTGTGTGTCCTAGTGACAAATTAAAATAAAATAAATAATATTATGAACCAGTAGGAGCAGCTGGAGGATCTTGCTGAGGCTGTTGGTCAACTGTGGTATAAGCACCCTCATCAATGACTTCAATACCTGTGGCCAAAGAAATCTCAAGGGATCCCTGAGTTGTCTCCTCTTCCTCCAGGCGAGCAATGCACTTAACCAGCTCAGCTTGCTTCATATGTTCTGGAAAATAATCATAGTTTTCCTTGAGATTGCTTTTCCATAACATATAAAATTTGTTGAACGCTGCTTCCTTGAACCTCTCCAAGTCACCAGCGTTGGTCTCTATGAGCAATTGGGCTCGCTCCTCCAGTTTAGCAGTTTCTTTCCTACTGATAGCCAGTTCGTCTTGGAGTTTGAAGGCCTCTGTGAAATTAATCACCAAAGCCTCCCTGTACTTCTCTTTGGACTCAGTGACTTTGTCCAAGGTCTCCTTATGTTGCTTCAGCTCCTTGCTCAGTTTGGCATTTTGCTCCTCAGTCGCTCTTAGTTCCTCCCCCAATTGGGCATGTCTATCCTCGACCGCCTTGAGCTGCTCAGTGAGTCTTCCCTCGATAGCCTTAATCTCTTCAGCATGCTTGGCGAACATCTCCTTCGAGCGACGCCAGCCGGTACTCAAGGTCAAAACTCCCTACGATCAGAGAAACAGTAAAGCTGTTAGTATGAATAAAAATGGCGAGATAGACAACTAAAGCACAACAAAAAATAGCAACTTACATTAAGTATTTCATTCAGTGAGCGACTGAGAATCTGCTCGAACTTCATGGGGGGAGACATTACTGAAGGCTTCCTGACTGTGCCGATGTCTTGATAGCTTCCTCAGTTTGTCATTGGCTGAGTTGTAGGCTGTGTTCAGGACATCCTCGGCTTGAGTTTTTTCTGACTGATCAGGAGGCGTTGGGTTGACAAGAGCTGGAGGAGTCGGGTCGACGGGAGCTGGAGGAGGAGTAGTTTCCTTGGAAGGTACAAGTACAGGAGGGTCCTCAGTCCGAGCCCTTTTCTTGGAAGGATCGCTGCTACTTTCCCTATGGCGTTGCCTGCTTTCTTTCCTCTTGCTCGCAGAAGTCTTGGCTTTGAGTTTATTGTACAGATCGAACACCTCTCCAGAAGTCATGACTGTAAGATAGAAATAAACAATCAGACAATATAAATTAAGTTACTTAAAAAGCAAGGAAATGAGAGCAAGAAAACTTCTAAGTAGTATACCCGAGCTACTATTACTAGTCGATACATTATTTATGGTACTACTGCTACACTCACTCTCTGCTTCGAAGAAGTCTAAATTTAAACTACTGATCGCATATTTAAAGTTGCCGTCCTCGTCGAATAAATGACAGGGAATGGGCAAACTATTTAAGAGTGAGAAGTCAGTACCGTTCTCATCATAAGACTCGAGTATGGACTCGGGGTATTCTGGAAGTTTCTGCTTGCCCTTCCCATGTTGGGTCGGAACACCAGCAGCTCGTGGGATGTTGGAAGGTTCCCTGATGGTCACTCCTGTTGCCCGCCATCTCGGAGGCTATGACACATCCTGGTGCTGCTCGGGGATCTCTCCTCCGGTAGCACTTCCTGCTGTAGACTCCCTCACATCCTGGTGAGGTACCAGAAGGCCAACCAGCCTTAAGTTGCTCTCAGTGACCAGCTCTTTGACGCTCTTCTCGATGTTCATCATGCTGACCAAGGCTGCTGCCCTTATCTCCATCTCTTGAGTAGGGTCTGGTCCATACCATGGACCTAAATAACACCAAAGTTCTAAAGACGGTATAGAAAAGCTAGAAGAAATTAAATGACCTATGAGTAAAAGATTTACCTCCTCGGGTGAAGGCCATGTTATCAGGGACCAGGTCCGTTGTAAGAAAGTACTCCTGGAAGTACTTCCCTACATTGGATTTGTAGGTGATGTCGCCCAGGAAGGTACGAGCGGACTCTTAGTGGTAGAGGTGGAAGAATCCCATGTTGTTGTGGTTGGGGTTAGACTTGAGATCGAATAGGTAGTTAATCTCATGTGGCGTAGGTACAGGCAACTTCTTATGGTTATAAAGGATATAAAGCGCTGATAATACTCTATATCCGTTGGGGGTAATTTGGAAGGGGGCGACCTCAAAGTAATGGGCCACCCCTTGAAAGAATTCGTGCAGAGGTAAGATTGCCCCTGCCTCGATGTGATACCTTGACCAGGCGCTGAAGGCACCCCCAGGCACGTTTTCCCTCTCGTCGGGTGAAGGTTTGATTAGGGTTATCCTAGGAAGACCGTACTTCTTGAGATAGTTATTTACCATCCTAGCTGATACAATGCTAGGAGGTGACATACCATTCGACCTCTGGCCTAAGGTTGTCGCGAGGTTGGGCTTTAGTTTGGATTTTGGGTGGTACAATATTTACAGGTTGGGGATTTGTAGAAGGCTCTTCGATGCGAGGGGCAGGCTAGCTAGAAGGAGAATTGGCTATTCTCTTCTTTCTGCGAGCAGTATACTTCACCCGACCCATGTCCAGTTGACTAGTCAGAGTTTTGGTCGTTGGGTTGTGTTGAGAAAATGGGACTTCTGAAAAAGGCAGCGACGTTTTTCTTGATCCTCGAATAGTAGTGCAAGAAGATCGTCGTCAATCGGCCTCTCACCTCCCCAAGGATCGTGCATGGAAATCTTAGAACAGAAAATGGGAGATGAGAATCTACGGCCAACAGATAGAAGAAGTGGAAACGTTGGGATAATGTTGCTCGTGTATAAAAGATAAGCTTTTATACGACCAACAACATTCTAACGTAAACACTAAAAACATTCGAACAGTTCGGAAAAATAGATTAAGAAGCAGAAGTGAAAAGTTTTTTCAGGGAGACTGTTCGACTCCGAAAATAGGAGGGAAAAACTCAGATTTTTTCAAATGCATAAAAATCGAATTTTTACTTCGATTTTGCGCCTTAAATCAATATTCCTACTTCCCAAGCCAATTCCTAAGCCTCATTTAATGTTTTTGCTAATTCAAACTCCTATCCTATCATGTTACTACCTACGAGCCCGATTACCCCGAATCATTTTTTCTCAACATTCAAAAACTCAAAGACCGAATATCAGAAAACCAGAGAAATGAACGTTGCATGGTAGAACAGAGACAAATCGATCAAGAAACTTACTTGAATGGAAGATTGAAGTGAAGTCACGAGCGTTGATACAAGCGGCTGAACAAACACACCACGGATCACCAAAGTTTTCTTCATTTTTTCTTACTTTTTTGCTTCTGAGTTCTTGAGAAGAAGAAGAGTGGTAAAAGGCAAAAAGTGAGAAGACTAGGTTATTTATACTGATCGTGGCATAATTAAAAAGGTAATGATGGATGAGTTTTCAAAACGTGGGGAATCGTGTTAGCCGTCAAAACACTTTTGGGAAACTGCAACAGCCATAATTAGTCACTTTTTTGAAAAAGGCGTTGACAGATGTGACAGGGCATACAGAAGGTCGGTCGCTTAAGTTTATTAAATGCTGGTTGTAGTAAAATAAACTTGGGAGGCAAATGTTTACCCAAAAAAGGACTACCTGACGACGTGATAGAAATGGCCTACACGTGGAATACACGTGGCAGTTTAGGTGAGTATAATCTGTTTGACCATCGACTAGAAGATCATTGGCTCATCAGACATCATATTTATGGGTGACCAGTCTGGCCGTATCTTTTCATCTATTTCCTTCAGATATGTAATCTTATAATTACATATTAATTGTATTATTATTTAGATACGCCTGTATTAAATGTAATTAAGGCCCATTAACTCCTTGAGCCTATAAATAAGAATCAAAAGGACCAAGAGAGGGGATTTTTTTTTTTTTAACTTTGGAATTCTAAGAGAGAAATAGAGTGTTTTTATCTACCATAATTGTATTCATCTGAAAGCTTGTGAAACTCGTGATCCCTAGTTCATTGATCATAGTTCTTTGAATTATACATCAATAAGAACACTAAGTGGACATAGGTTGTTACCATTTATTGGGGCCGAACCACTATAAATATTTTGTGTCGTTTATCTTTTCGTCTTGATTTCATCTCATTTTCTATCGTTTTACTTGACTCCGTGTCGTTGACCAATTCGAGGGTCAACAAATACCCTCGAGACCTCAGATTTCACTAAACCGAGTAGCGGAATCGTTCTCGAGCCCTCCAATTTTGTTCCCCAAAATCCAAACTTAAGATATTCTATAATAACATTTAGCACCACAACGTTCCCTAACTGCACCGTGGCCCCACAATAGGTCGAGAAGCCTATAAGAAATCATAAGCATTTTGAGCTGTGGTGCCCCACTGGTTGAGAGTTTGACCTAAAATTTCTTCCCATTTTGAGTTGCGATGCTCCCTATTAAGGGTTGCGGCGCCATGGCGGTCCGAGGGAAACCCATCCTCAAAGACATTCAAGTGGGTCGCGATGCTACCGTGAGAAACCCATAAATTACGATTTCAGAAATCGCAAACCGAACCAAATCACCCCAAACACATGGTTCTAACCAGTTTCGAGCCTAATCTTGACCACAATTCAGTAGGATAACCCACAAACACTAAAAATTAACACTACATATGCCCAAGACCCATCAAAATCCAAATTCTCAAGAATTTTCCCAAAACCAAATTAATTCAAAGAAAGACAGCAAACTAACCTCAATCCCCCTGTAAATCCGAATCCTCTAACTTGATGATGTCCTTGGCAGCCCTAATCCTCAACAACAAGCCTCGATTGTCTTTAAGGCCTTCAACTTCCCAAGCTTCAAACCTTTTCTTGTGTGTTCTTACCAAATGGTGAAAAAACTAGAAGGAAGAAAACGCGAGGGAGACTAAACATGAGTGTGAACTTCTCAAGACTTAGCTTAGTTCACTACATCTAATGGTCAAAACGACCATAATACCCCCTTCCTCCAAAAAAACCTCTAAATTAACCCCAATGACATTTTGGTCCTTTTGCTTAAATCTCCACTAAACCTCAAATTTTACCACTAATTGCCAATTAATCCACTAACCCTCCAAATACTAATATATTTATCAAATATATCCTATATTCCAATAATTCCTAGTAATTCACAAAATTACCAAAATACCCCTAGGCTCACCTCAAGCCGAGTATTTATCACTGTTGTAATTTTTCCGCTAACTTGCTCAAAATGATCGACTCATGCCGAATATCTCAAATATATCTACATAATAATATGGTCTCAAACATATAACACATAAAATTACAAATATACCATCAATGAGTCAAAATTACAAAAATACATTTTTTAACAGAAACGAGCCTATAAGCAAATTTAATACTGATAAATATGCATAAATAGTCATATCATAATATAACTCATATTATTCACATATAAACATTCAATAAAATCACAACTATCACATATAAATTCAATTATGTCCTCCCGACACACTAATCAAGGCACTAAGCCTTATTAGGAATTTTGGGACGTTATAGTTTCCTTGAGAATTGTCTTGTGAATTGTTACGTGTGATTTAAGGTCGAGGTGGAGAGTAAGCTTGAAGCGAAGGACCAACCTCCTTATTTTCTCAAGAGGAATGTAACAACGTCATCTTTATTGTCCTTTATAAGACATTATAAAGATTTATGATCAAGAATCCGAGAGTCATAACATTATTTTGGGAGCCTTTGATATTGTAGAATAAGTGAAACCTGAGTTCCTTGATCATCAATGCAAACTCTAATACCCTTTTCAAAGGATTCTCGATATTAAATTCACCCATATTCTGATCCTCACACTTCCTCATTTCTCAATGGTTTCCCCTATCTTACCAACCGTAACATCCCAAATCTTTGTAAAGTGATCAGTCATAAAAGCCAAAGGAAAGTTATTTATGATAACCCATTATTACATTTAAAAAAAAGCTCACCTAATCTAATGGCTTCACTATGCAGATAATTTTTTTTATACATCTAAGACCTCTGGCAAAAACTCTTCATTGAAATGACAAATTTATCTTTAAACTTAATTATAAAATATGACCTTTTATATGAAAATTTTAATATCATATAATTAATTTTAAATGAGATAAAGTCACATATTTATAGAGAAAATTATAAAAGCCATATTTATGTATTATTGGAGGATTTTGGTAACAACACAAAATAAGCAAAAGCAAGTACTCGAAGTAAATATAACGAAGATTCAAATTAAGGTAAGGAATACTGGGAATTTATAGTGGTTCAGCAATATGTGTATGCGCCCACTTGTGAGTCTAAAATGTTATTAATATTTTCTCAGTCTTAGGTTCACCTATTTATAGGTAAATGGTTGTTACAAATATGCTCGATTATTATTTCACTATTGGTGACTGATTTTTTCACTATCACCTAATTAAATAAAAGTTTAAAAAAATGTAAGAAAAACACATGGATTTTACGTGGTTCAAGTTATTAATTAACCCTAGTCCATGAGTCACTTGTATTAGGATTTATGAAGCTTGATGATTTCAAGCTTCTATGGAGATCAGACAGCATTTTAGCAATGCTATGAATAAAATAGCTTGTAATGAATCAAGGATCCTTTACAAAGTGTGCCCTCGCCCTATTTATAGATGGCTAAGGACAATTATTCCCTTCATGGAGATTTAATACCAACATTCTCCTTTAATGGGGTTTTAACAACTAATAAATACACATTCCCATAGTTAAGGAATTGGTGGGCCCAGGCGTATAGCACGGGACCCATTTACGCTGTTACAACCCACAACTTTTCGGGGTAACATGTTCCTGACAGTGTCAAGAGGCAGCTGCACGTTTTCCCATATTCAGTGGCATCATGAGACATCCTTCTTGTCGCCTGTACGGACTCGACACAACAACTTGGGTAACAGTAATATGTCAGATAGTTGCTTGTGGTCCATGGTCACTGTGCTTGACACCTAGCACTACATCTCGCAGACCCGGATAACCTGAAAGGAAAGGACATGCAGGACATCGTAATCATAGTCCTCAGGACGTAGTCCTCCTCAAGGACATGCTTCTCTGGAGGCGATGCATGCTTAACATGGGTAAGACCTTCCTTTCGGGGAGCTCTAGGCGAACTCAGAGGGCTTCCTTACCTTCCGCGAAGCTCAATTTCTCCTTAATGGCTGGCGCGTGTCACTTGGAGAAACATGGACAACAAATGTTATAATAATTATTGAAATAATGAATATAATAAATATATAAGTTACATATTAATTGAAATACCCTCATTAATTGTACTTAAATGCTCGAATGTTTCTAGTTGTTAGGCTTAACTGAAGAGTCGTTTTAGGTTTCGCTATAAGATGTGTGTTGTACACTCGCTCTTATTAAGAATAGATTGCATGTTTCTCATAAGATATGTAATGCCCTGGATAACCAAGACTGCTACACTGTGTCTTTTAAAATAGTGCAAGACTTGCTAGTCAATTCGTTTGAACATACATGTGATTCTAAAGTCAACTAACAAGTTAGGGTTAAAAGATTTTGATCATAAACGATTAATTTTCACTAAAACAAATGTTTGCTACATGGGATCCGAAAAAAAAACAGGGTTTATGTGGTAAATAAAACTCTAAAAAATAGATACAATAAAAGCCAGTCTAATGGAAAAATACAATTTAGAGCTCTATCCTTGTAACTTTCCCTCGCCCGTGATTGTCGAGCAGGTGACGATGTACACTCCACCCCAGAGCTCTCCAACTCATGGTTGGTCCTGTTTCCCTTTTCCTTTACCTGCACCACATAGCACCGGTGAGCCAAGGCCCAGCAAGAAAACCATAAACAGCAAACACATATAGTAACAGTAGCATTCAATTAACTTTAATCCAATTAATTCAATTATTCGGCAGAGTACAAACATTATGCTAAACAACGATAAACATGTATTCTCAAACATACATCTTAATCAGTAATACAATTGTTCAGGTGTCGGCATCCTTAGGTCGTACTTTCATATAACGCATAACAACCATATAATCACAAAATACATACATTCAACTACTAAGAAACTTAGTCCCGTTCACAACCACTTGGGTGCAGTTTTCTTACCTTGAATCCCGAGCGATAAATAAAGAGCGGTCCCGAGCATTATCCTCAGTCCTAAGCCTTAACGATAATCCTAGTCATAAATAACCATGCATAATTATCAATCCCTAATTCAAATAATTGTTTTGGAAACAAATACTAGCCTCCGAGACCTTGAATTTTACTAAACCGGGTAGTAGAATTTATCCTGAGTGCTTAGGTTTGAATCCTCGAGCCTCCCCAACCCTAAAACCTTGGTTTTCCTTAATTTCCCATTTAGGGTCGCGACTTTCCCTTAAGGGCCATGGCCCGTCCATTAAACAGAGGTCAGGCCCTCCTTGTTGGAGGACATGGGCTGCGACTTGCACCCCCTTGGGTCGTGATACAGCTGGCGAAATAGAGGCACCCCAGCCTCTTCAAGCATGCGGGCCGCGGCATCTGAAGAATAGGGGTGCGACCCGAGGCCCCAAACCTAGAAATTCCACCCTTTTTCCAGAGTTTCCCTCGAGTCCAAGCCTTAAAATTCAACCCAAACCTTCAGCCAAACTCAAAACTGAACCCAAAATTTTTATCTGTATAACCTAAACATCATATCCAATCTTATAAACAACTTTTACATGCGTTAACACCCAAAATTATCCTTAAAAACCATTCTCATGCAGGCTCTAAGCTCATCATCATTGCAACAAAATTCAATAATAATAAGTTAGATTTTTACCTGAATTGATAGCTTGAATCCCCCAGCTAAAATCTGTCCACTTCTAGCCTTAACTCCTTAGGTTTTCCCAGCCCAAACTCAGCTCAATTCTCAGCTTGGTCTCCTTAAATTCTCCAAATTTACTTAGGTTTTAGAGAGAGTGAGAGTGAGAATGTGTGGGGGAAAATGAGAGGGAAAGAGAGTGTTATGAGAGTTAGGAAATTTCTTGTGAAATCTGTCATTCCTAGAATCAGCTAAGTGTAATACCCTTAACCCAAAAGGAATAATTTTCCCCTTGAACTTACACAGCCCTCTAATGATTTCTAAGGGTAAAACAGTCATTTTCCCGATTCCTGCTAATTCCTCAAGTGTTCCTACCATGTACCAACTAATTTTGTGTTGTCCAAATAATTACCAAATACTTATTTATTATTCAATAAATCCCAAAATATTCTCTAAATTCCCAAAATACCCCTAGGCTCCCATGAGCTGGGTATTAAACCCCGCTGTGACTATTTTGCTAATCCACTCACTAAGATCGTCTTGAGCCATAAACTACAAATATATCCACATAATAATGTGGTCTCGGACATTTATCACATATAGTCACATTCATGTCCTTAACAGGCCAAAATTACAAATATACCCTTATAAACAGTAAAGGGTCCACATACATATTTAATACTCATAAACATGCATATAATATATACACATAATCATATAAATCATGCATGCCACATAGTCATGCATTTAACTAATTAAACACACACATGTCCAATTATGCCCTCCCAGCACGCTAATCAAGGCACTAAAACCTATTAGCATTTTTGGGTCGTTATAACTATCCCCTCCTACTGAGAATTTCATCCTCAAAATTTACCTGAATAAATCGGGATACTGATCTCGCAACCCTGACTCAAGCTCTCAGGTCGCTTCCTCGACCTTGCTATTTCTCCATAATATCTTTACTAAAGGAATCTTCTTATTTCGTGTAACCTTATCTTTCCTGTCTAGGACTTGAATTAGTTGCTCTTTATACGAAAAATTTGTCTGTAACTCTAGATCCTTATATCTCAACACATGAGTTGTATCTGAGACGTACTTTCGAAGCATAGAGATGTAGAATACGTCGTGAACTCCTGATAACGATGGTGGTAGACAAATCTATAGGCTACCTGCTTGATCCTCTCGAGGATCTCAAAAGGTCCTATGAATCTAGGGCTCAACTTTCCCTTTCCCCTAAACCTCTTCACCCCTCGCAATGGTGAAACCCGCAGAAACACGTGGTCCCCTACCTGAAACTTCATGTCCCTATGCTTGATCAGTGTAGATTTTTCTGTCTGCTCTGCGAAGCGAGCATTCGAGCTCGAATCTTCTCAATAGCTTCATTTTTCTTCTGAAACATCTCCGGTCCCAAATAATTTCTCTCACCCATCTCATCCCAATGAATGGGCGATCTAAATCTCCTTCCATACAAGATCTCGTATGGTGCTACTCCAATCGTTGATTGATAGCTGTTGTTGTATGAAAACTCAATCAATGGAAGATACTTACTCCAAGACCCCTTGAAGTCTAGTACACACGCTCTAAGCATGTCTTCCAATACCTAAATTGTTATCTCAGACTGCCCATCTGTTTGAGGATGAAAGGTTGTATTGAGCTTCAACTGAGTCCCCATAGCTTTCTGCAAACCACCCAAAAACTTGGAGGGAAAAATGGGATCTTGATCCGATACTATAGATTTAGGAACCCCATGGAGACATACAATCTCCCTCACATACAACTCCGCGTACTGATCCATAGTGTAGGTTTTCCTCACTGGTAGAAAGTGAGTTGACTTGGTGTATTTGTCTACTATCACCCATACCAAGTCATGCAGCCCAACTGTCCTGGGTAAACATCACACGAAATCCATGGTAATGTCTTCCCATTTCCACTCGGGAATACCTAAAGGTTGTAGCAACCTTGCTGGTCGATGATGCTCAACCTTCACCTGTTGACAGGTTAAACACTTGGTCACGTATTCAATTATGTCCTTCTTCATCCCAGGCCACCAATATAAAGTCCATAGATCCTGATGCATCTTCGTGGTGCCTGGATGGAGCGAGTATGGTGTGGTATGTGATTCATCAAGTATCTCTCATCCAATACCCATATCCATCATAACACAGATCCGACCCTTATACTGCAGTAAACCAGTCTCTGATATGGAATAATCCTTAGCCACTCCAGCTAGGACATTCCCTCTAACCTCCTACAACTGTGTATCATCCAACTGACCTTCTCTTATCTTCTCTGGAAGGGTAGATTGTAAAGTAATGTTGGCCAACCGGCCCACAACCATTTCTATCCTCGCTCTGGTCACCTCTTTTGCCAATTCTTTTGATATTTGCTTCGAACGAAATAGCTGTCTTGGGCCCCTTCGGCTCAACACATTTGCCACTACATTGGCTTTCCTTGGGTGGTAAAGGATAACACAGTCATAGTCCTTCACCAATTCCAGCTAACATCTCTATCTCATGTTCAAGTCCTTCTGGGTGAAGAAATACTTTAACTCTTATGATCGGTGTATATCTCACACTTCTCTCCATACAAGTAATGTCGCCAAACTTTCAGTGCAAATACCATCGCTTCCAACTCTAGATCATGGGTAGGATACCGCTACTCACAATCCTTCAAATGCTGTGACGCACATGCGATAACCTTGTCGCTCTGCATCAACATGCATCCCAACCCCAACCTCGATGCATCAGAGTACACTACAAACTTCCCTCCCTCTGATGGAAGACTCAACACAGGAACAATAATCAGTTGTCGCTTCAGTTTCTGGAAGCTATTCTCGCACTTGTCTGACCAAGTGAACTTTAGATTCTTCCATGTCAATTCTGTCATCGGTGCGACAATCTTCGAAAACCCTTGCACGAACCGCCTGTAATAACCTACTAATCCAAGGAGGGTCCTAACCTCTAAGGCAATCCTTGGCCTAGGCCAATCCCTAACTGCCTCAACTTTGGTTGGATCTACCTTAATCCCATCTCCACTAACAATATGTCCAAGGAAGGTCACTTCCAGTAACTAGAACTCGCACTTCTTATACTTAGCATACAATCGATGCTCCCTCAATCTCTGTAATACCTATCGGAGATGCTGCTCATGCTCTGCCTCTGAACTGGAGTAAACTAAGATGTCATCAATGAAGATAATCACAAACTGATCGAAGAAGTCCTTGAATACTCTTTTCGTCAGATCCATAAACATTGCTGGGGCATTGGTCAAACCAAACGACATGACCAAGAGCTCATAATGCCCATACCTTGTATGGAATGTCATCTTCGGAATATCCTCGTTCTTGATCCTCAGCAGGTGATAACCAGATTGAAGATCAATCTTCGAGAATACCGCCTTTCCCGAAAGCTGATAAAACATGTCATCAATCCTTGGTAAGGGATACTTGTTCTTGATGGTCAATTTTTTCAACTCCCTGTAGTCTATACACATTCTCAGAGTCCCATCCTTCTTCATCACAAATAAAACTGGAGCAACCCCTGGCGAGAAGCTAGGTATGATAAACCCTAAATCGAGAAGCTCTTGTATCTGTATCTTAAACTCCTTTAACTCTGCCGGAGCCATCCTATATGGTGCCCTCAAAACTGGCTCTGTACCTGGTGCTAATTCGATGACGAACTGAATCTCCCTGTGTGGCGGCAGTCCTGGTAAATCCTCAGGAAACACATCCAATAACTCACATACCAATCTAAGAACTCACATACCAATCTAGTCTCTCCTGGGTCCACTGGCATAACTCTAGTGGTATCCACTGCGCTAGCTAGAAAACCTATACAACCTCTTGTAACAGTTCCTTAGCCCTTACTGCTGATATCATGGGAATGCAGGGTCCATGCACGACACCCACAAAAACAAAGGGTTCCTCACCCTCAGGCTCAAAGGTCACCATCTTCTTCCTGCAATCTATAGTGGCCCCATATCTAACTAGCCAACCCATTCCTAAAATCATATCAAAATAATCCATACCCAACTTAATCAAATCTACTGATAGTTCCCCACTATCCACCATCAATGGAAATACTTTAATCCATCTCCTAGAAACTACCAGCTCCTCTGTAGGCAGTATAGTCCCAAACCTTGCAGTATAATACTCACTAGGTTTACACAATTTACCAATTACCTTACTAGAAATTAATGAATGTGTAGCACCAGAGTCAATCAATATAGTATATGAGGAGCTAGCGCTAGAAAGCTGACCTGTCACTACCAAGGGACTAGCCTCGGCCTCTCCCTGCGTCAAGGTGAACACTCGAGCTAGAATCAAGCTGTCCACCTTCCCTGGTTCCTCTTTCTTCGACATTGGGAAATCCTTCTTGAGGTGTCCAACCACCTCGCATAATAACAAGTTTTTGCATGACATTCTCCCGGATGGCGCTTTGTAACATCCCAAATTTCCTAATAAGGCTTAGGGCCTTAATTAGGGGGCCAAGATGGAAAATTATGGAATTATGTGATTATGTGATATATATATGTGCATCATTATGTGATTATGTGAGTTATATTATAATAGGACTTGATATGCATGTGTTTGGTGTATTAAATATGCGTGTGGGCTCATTTATGATTAATTTGGTAATTTTCGTAATTTGACCCATTATGGGTATATTTCGCATATATGTGGATATGTTTTGGTTACTCGACACGAGATGATCCTAGGGAGTAAGCTAATGGGAAAGTCACAACGGGACACACATACTTGACTCGGAGTGAGTCAAGGGGTATATTGGGTATTTAACACATTATCGTGATATTGGGTAATCGGAATGATTATTTGATGATATATTGGGAGTTAGTGATATCAGGAGGGAATTCTGGGAATTTTGACTATTTTACCCTAGGGGACGTTTTTGGGACCCTGAGCATTAGGGTTTGCTTGAGGTTACTTAAGCTCGAAGTAACCTGCCAGGAACATAAAAGAATGTTTAGTACGTTCTCTCTCTCTCTCACCTTATCTTTTTGATGCCGTTAGCATTTTCGAAGGAAACTTGAGTTTTAGGACTTAAATTCAAGAAAGGTTAAAGGCATAACGATTCTAGGGAAGATTAGAAGCTTATTAGCTGAAGGATTTAATTGGGAAGTGACTCAATTAGAGGTGATTGATAGGGGTTAAAAATCAGGATCGTGCTCAAGGGTCACTTATTGGTAACCTGTGGTTGGACCAAAGATAAAGGTAAAATAATGCTGGATCATCCTTGAGTTGGAGAGCTTATGTGATGTTGTGTAGATATGTGGTTGCTCAACCACCATAGTCGTATCTTTAATGAGGAAATATGGTTAAACCTTATTTTGCCGCTTAGGTCTGCTAGTTATAAATTTTTTATTTTAATTAACCTTCTAAATGTATTTTGGGATCCCAATGTATACAGTAAATGTTTTAGTTAAACATTTGTATCCTTGACCAAAATTTTTAACCCTAAACTATTAATCACCTTTAGTTACATGATTATGGCCAAATGACTCGTTTAACGAGTTTAGCACTATTTAAAACATACAGTGTAACAGTCCTTGGGTAGTAAGGCATTACAACTTGGTATCAGAGCGAGCCATGGTTAAAGGTTCCTGTAGACAAGCTGGGCATATTCACTAAGGATAAGCTTCACTCAGGGTATGGTAACTATTTATGTGGTTATGTGCTTAACTGCTTAAATAGAAAGTAAATACTTTACCTGCATACCTTATTAGGAAGCATGAGTGTAACGACCCAAATTCACTAATAAGGCTTAAGGGCCTTGATTAGTGTGCCAGGAGGGCATTACTGGAATAATTGTGATTTAATGAGTAATTATATGTTTAATGATGCTTGTATGATAATTGATTATATTATATGATGATATGATATATATGTTTGAGATATATGTGAGAACCACATTATGATGTGGATAATTTTGCAGCCGGCGACTCGAGGCGATCCTAGGGCTAGATAGCAGGAAAAGTCACAACGGGGCATTATAATTGACTCTGGACAAGTCAGGGGTATTTTAGGTATCGGGTAGTGATTTAGACTATCGGGTGATAAAAATAAATAATTGGAGATATATCTGAGGTTAGAATGTCTAGGCAGGATTATTGGGGGATTTTACCGTTTTGGCCTCGGGGACGTTTCCGGCACCCCGAGCCTTGGGATTAACTTAATGGATAAGTTAGACTTAAGGAAGTCTTTAGAAGAAAACACAAACCGACTAAGTATACTTCTCTCAGCTCACTTACACGCTTAAAGGGAACCAAAGGAAGGAAAAACACAGAAAAACAAAGGAAAAACTACTGAGTTTGAGAGGGAACTGCTGGGATTGAGCTGTGTCTTTGGGAATTGAAGGAAGTAATCTGGAGGATTAGCTCAGGAACTGATCAAGGTCTGAGATAGAGCTAAGGTAAGTTCTGAATTTTCGTTTTTGAATCTTTGCTGTTTTCGGGTCAGGTTGGTGAGCGGAGTGGCTATCTTAGAAAAGCCCTCTAGTAACCTTCGATAATATCCTACTAATCCCAGAGAGCTCCTTACTTCGGATGCGTTCTTTGGTCTTTGCCAATCCTTCACAGCCTCTACCTTGGATGGGTCTACTGCAACTCCGTCCTTGGATATAATGTGCCTGAGGAACGCCACTTGCGAAAGACAAAACTCGCATTTCTTGAACTTGGCGTAGAGTTGATGCTCCTTTAGTCATGATAAGATCAACCTCAAATGTTCCTCGTGCTCGACTTCGTCCTTTGAGTATACTAAGATGTCGTCGATGAACACTACGACGAATTTATCCAAGTAGTCCTTGAAGACCCTATTCATTAAGTCCATAAACACGGTTGGAGCGTTGGTAAGACCGAAAGACATAACTAAGAACTCGTAATGCCCATAACGAGTTCTAAAAGCTGTCTTAGGAATATCCTCTCCCCGCATCTTGATCTGATGGTACCGGATCGTAAATCAATCTTTGAAAACATGGTCGCACCTCGAAGTTGATCAAACAAGTCATCAATCCGGGGTAGCGGGTACTTATTCTTAATCGTTACCTTATTCAGCTCGCGATAATCTATGCACATCTACATGCTTTCGTCCTTTTTCTTCACAAATAGAACCGGTGCCCCCCATGGCGAGTGACTCAATCTGATGAAACCCAAGTCTAGGAGTTCTTGTAGCTGCATCTTTAACTCCTTGAGTTCTGTAGGTGCCATTTGGTATGGTGCCTTGGAGATAGGCTCGGTGCCCAGTACAAATTCAATCGTGAAGTCAATTTCCCGAGTCGGCGGCAATCTTGGTAAGTCATCGGGAAATACTTCTTTGAATTCTCTTACAATATGGACATCTCCAAATTTTAATGGTGTTTCCTTTACCACATCGGTGATGCTGGCTAAGAATGCTTGACATCCTTTTTCTATCATCCTTTGAGCTTTGAGAGATGATATTAGTGGTGTGCATAATCCTGAAACTTGTTCCATGAAGCATAATCTTTGGCCGTCAGGAGTCTTGAACGTCACCTTCTTGCGTTTGCAATCAATGGATTCGCCATGCCTTGCTAGCCAGTCCATGCCTAATATCATGTCGACGTCTTTGATCTCCAGTTATATCAGGTCTCCGTCTAGTTCTACGTCCTCAATCTTGATTGGTACGCCTCGTACTATCCGTGATGATAGAACTACTTTGCCCGAAGGTAACTCAGTTACAAACCTAGTTCTAAATATTTCACAAGGTTTGTCTAGTTTTTCTATCATTCCTAACGAGATATACGAATGAGTGGCTCCCGAATCCAATAATATTGAAAATATATTATTGAGAATAGAAACCTGGCCTGTGACCACCTTATTGTTAGCATCAGCTTCTCCTTGGGTTAAGGAAAATACCCTGGCAAGAACCATCTTGTCTTCCTTTTTCCCTTCTGGCTTGAGCTGAGGACATTCTTTCTTCCAATGTCCTTCTTGACCACAATTGTAACATCCCTTGGTGTTTGCCTGAAATTCCCCAGGATGTTTCTTCTGGCACTTAGTACATTGTGAGTATTCTACATAACCCGACCTACTACTTCCTTTATTCGTCTATGCCCTTTTATCGTTGTCGGACTGCTTATTGTCAGGATGCCTTCTTTTCTGACCGTTATTGTTGTTGCTGGAATGATTGCTATTGTTATTATGGTTGTTGTTCCAACTTGTCTGAGGTTGACCCTGCTGTCTAGGCTAAGGCTTACTGGCTTCTTCTTTACTAACATTAGCCTGCATCCTTTCTACTTCTATTGCCATCTCTAGAACATCGACATAGGTAGTATTTCCTGGGTTTGCTAGCTTAACCCCTAGCTCGATCTTCGGTCGAAGTCCTCTAACAAACTTAGACACCCTCAGATAGTCAGTTGGAACCATTTCCGGTGCGAACTTAGCTAATCGGTCGAACTACCGAGCATATTCTGCCACTGATAAACTCCCTTGATTTAGGCTAGCGAACTCCATGACTCTTGAAGTGATGATAGCCGAATTGTAATACTTTTTGTGGAACAGCTCCATAAATCAGGTCCAAGTCATGGTGGCAACATCATGCATCTACTGGACTAAATCCCACCATATTCTCGCATCTTTCTTGAGCAGAGACGAAACGCAGGATATGCGGTCCGCATTGCCTAGATTCATGCGTGTCAGGATTGGCTCCACAGTTCTGAGCCATTCTTCCACCTCGAAGGGGTCTGTAGTCCTTTCAAAGTTCGGATCATGTTGCTTACAAAACTGCTCATAAACTGGCTCCATGTGCTGAACTCGATATGGTGCATAGTTTGCCGCTGGCCTTCCCCCATACGGACCAACTTGTTGGGGGGCTGGGGCCATTTGTTGCGGCTGTGGTTGTGGTGGAGGCGGAGGCTGAGTTTGAGGCTGAGCATGTTGTCATTGTTGCTACAATAACTCCTTAACTTGTTGTCACAATCTGGAAATTTCTGCAGTGTTGTCATCTAGCGGTGGCGGCAGTGCATTGCGGCTGGCAGCAGCACACACTCCCCTTCTGCGAATTGTAGGGGCTTCATTGTTCACCGGAGAAATGTTGGAGGAATTTCCATTGGTGTGAGCAGACCTTCGGAGAGACATCTTCAATAGAGTTCTAACAGTTGAAAAAACATGTTAGAACTTTACCCTAATAGGTTCTAAGGAAAAAACTTAATCTAAACAAACATAACTCGGACCTATTAATTATGACTTCTTATGAAAATTATATAAGTCTTCTTTATTATTAGAGTGGGTTTCTATACTTAGAAAAATAAGCCATCTTTATTATTTTCTAAGTCCGTTTCTAATAATCCTATATGACTTAATTCTCAGGCTCGAAACTCATCTTTATTCCAAAGTTAACCATATTGAGGGAGGGTTGGGGTCAGTAAAATCGTTCCCACTACTATGGCTCCCTAACTCTCAATATAGAAACTCGGTTCATTGATTTGTATCCACCCTCACCGAACTTAGTCATTATTTATTTTATTATGATTGCAAAAGAAAAATCAAACTCATACATGATAACAAAAATAACATTGATATTAATTTGGAAAAAAAGTTTTCACTATTTACAATCATAAAAAGAAAACAATTAATAAATTAAAATAAACAAGGAAACTATTTTATTCTAAAAATCGGGATCTTCTACATGCGATCCTTCATCTAACATATCGTCATCTATTTCTTCATAGTCATCATTGTCTTGTGCCTCAAAATTCCCTCGAGGAGGATTTGTAAAAATTCTATGTTTTTGCTCATTTGTAAATCTAAATTCCATTTTTGAAGTGAACCTAAGTATGAGAAAGTAATATCTCATAGCTATTGGCAATTCATCTTCATCATCTATGGTCTCCCAAATTTCTTCTAAGGTTGCAATTACAATAGGGTAATCTTTAAATAATCTAATCACTAAAATATATTGCTCCACAGCTCTCATCATGATTTTCTTAGATTCTTGGAGGTGACCTATCTCCCTATGGAACAAAAGTAGTCTTCGAGTGATTCTTTCTAGCACTCCTACGGTATTTCTCGGTTCTCTAATTCTTTTTAAGGCCTTAATGGCTCAGATATCATCATAAGTTAATGCTTCATTCATTCTTAACTGAAAACTTAAAGGCTAAAATCATTAGCTATACATATAAACATAACAACTATAATTATAAACACTTACTTGGCGGTTATATTCGGAGCTTTAAGTGTGTGTATCGAGGAGAACTTCATGCGAATGAACTGTTGCTCTGATACCAAATGACCCAACTAATTCTAGACCTTGGACCATTAAAACTACTTATACATAGACAATATTCTTAAGAAAACATACATACGAAATAGTCATAACTTTATTAAAAACTGTAACGCAAAGGTTAAAATGCATAAAATTCGGGGTATGATATGGGATCCCATTGTTTGAAAATAAAACATAACTTAAATCTTAAATAAATTTGTTACAAAATCAAATGTGGAAAATACATAGGAAACATAATTGAAATGGCTAAAAACAACTTCGTCCTCGAATCGTTCACGCAGTCCAGCGAATCCATTCAACCTCAATACACAATCCCAAGCTGCCAAGAATCTTTCCGCCACCATAACTATTTTCCTGTTCATATGAAAAAAAATAAAGGAATGAGCCTAATGCCCAGCAAGGAAAATCTACTAAAAGCATGAAACATACACATAAACATATAACATATATTATAAACATATGTCGTAATTCTAACCCATGTACATGGTAAACATTGGAGTTTGCTAACTAAGCAACTATAAGCCTCAAAATACAATGAGGTTTGCTAGCTAAGCAACTATAATCCCCAAGAACATAAAAGTGTTGGGGTTTTCTATTTAAGCAACTATAAGCCCCAAAACATAAATATATCATAACATATAAAGACATATTATAGCATAATCATATAAGCATATAATAACTATCCTATTTTCCTTACCAATACAGGGATGTGAGAACAAGAACGTGATTTTCGAACACTCCTAAAATCAATAATAGAAAGGTGAGTACTTCTAAAAGAAAAGAGATGAAAATGAATGAACTAAACCACTGAGAAGATACTTACTGACAAGATACCTCAAGTTCAAAGAACTTAGATGCCTAACCAAGAATTGAAAATAACGAGTTAGGATTTGAGTAGAGAAAAACTATAAAAACTAATGAAACATACAAAAATGAACTAGGAATAAAAATACCTTTGGATGCACTATAACTGAACTACACCTCGAGATCAAAAAATACACTATTAACCTTACGTCCCAAGTGTTTAATAAGCTTAAGATGATAAAGCTTATAACCCCAACCCCAGTGTTTAACACTCTAAAGTAAACCTAGCTGCTTGAAGGCTTTGAACTCAGCTTGAAGAATGAAAGAAATGGCTGGGGACTAGGTCCTATTTATAGAGTTCAAGAATGAAAAGATCTTTCTTTTAGCTTGAATAAAATAATGACTATATAATTGAAAAACATTTGAATATTCGTTCAGCTGAGGCTTAAGACTCGGTCAAAAAGATTCTGAGGCTTGCTAAGAGGTTGTGGACTAAATTGAGCTCAATTTCAAAATTATTCAAAAATATTGCCCTGGAGCCGATATATCGCCCATGGTAGGTGATATATCGCTTGGGCTTATATTCCCGAGGCTTGTTGAAACGTTTGTGCGAAGTTACATGTTTTTTGTATTCCTCGAGTGGCGATATATCGCCCCTTAGAGCTGCGATATATCGGCATACGCTGAAATATTATACACGTAATTGCACTTTTTCAGCCTAATTTGAATTGAGTAAACAACTTTGACTGAGTCCTGTAACGATTTCAAAGCTGCTGGCAGATTCTGGGGTTTTCAAATATTACTCTTATAAAACTATTCCTCAAAAATACTTAATTTCTCAATAAACATGCACATGACAAGTGTCATGACCTTATTAGTTCTATCTAAATCTTATAGTATAATAAATATCATCTTTATAATCAACTATATTAATCAAACCTTATGTTATAATTAATATTCTTAAACTATAGGTTAAACTTATAAAATCTATAAGTGTTGCTACGACCAACTAAGTCCCGACTTGAACCCAAAATCCATAGTAATAAACATACTATAACTACTACTACTACTACTACTACTACTACTACTACTACTACTACTATCTAACTAGCTAAGTAAAGTTCTTGGACTCTACAATACAACTCAGGACCATGACAGATTGGATTAATCTATGAGTTTTTGGATGTTTTTTAGGGGAATTTCCAGGGTTACGTTTACACAAAGAGGGAGAATGGTGATTAGGTTGGTGTCAGGGATGGAGCCAGGTCTAGGGCACATTATTGAATGGCTTCAGTAGAGCTATAGGAACTAAAGTCTCAGTTATTAAGTAAAACGATATTCTTTAAGGTGGATCTTTGATCTGATTATTACCAGCTGAAGATCAGGGAGAAGGATAAGTAGAAGATTGTTTTTAGATTTGTTATGGGCACTAGGAGTGCTGAGTTATGTCTTGTGGATTTGACTAATGCCCCAATTTTTTTTTTGATGGATTAGATGAACAGGGTATTCAAAGATTATTTGAATTGGATTATGATCATCTTGATCGATGATATTGTGGTATACTCTCAGTCAGAGATTGGCCAAGGCCAAGGAATGCCTCAGAGGTTAGGAGTTTCCTTGGACGGGCAGGATGTTACATGTGCTTTGTGGAAGAATTGAGTCTTCCTACAGATTAGAACCAATTTATAAGTTATTATGATATCTCATTGACAGAAAATAAGATTGCCTATGCATCATATTAGCTGAAGGATATGACCAGAATGGAGTAGAGTTACTGGTGGGCCAGTTTGCCAATATTATGCTTCAGTTTACTCTTTTGGAGAGGATCAAAGGAAAAATAGTTGAGTGATCGAAAGATTGGAAGGATTGAGGGGAATGTCTTTGCTGGATTAGCTAAGGATCATGCAGTGCTAGGTATGAGTTTATTGAAGTATAAGAATCAGCTAGGTATGAGTTTATTGAAGTATAAGAATCAGATTAGTATTCCGATGGACAATGGGATTAAACGGGAGATTCTGGATGAATCTCATACTATCCCCTTATTCTCTTCATCCAAGCATCATGAAAGTGTACTAGGTAATGAAAGCTTTATAGTGGTGGCCTGTGATGGAGAGGGACATAACTAAGTATGTGGCAAAGTGCCTAACCTGTTAGTAGGTCAAGAAAAAGTATCAGAAATCAATAAGGCCAATACAACCTTTGTATATTCCATAGTGAAAGTAAGAGAACATCGTGATGGATTTTGCGGTGGGGCTGCCCAGGATAGTGGGCTAGCATGATTCGGTTCGGGTCATTATGGACCAGTATACAAAATCATCTCACTTTTTATCATTGAGGATGAATAATATAGTTGACCAATATGCAGATCTTTTTGTGAAAGAGAGATAGTACACCTTCTTGGGACTTTGAGGTCTACCCTGATGGATAGGGACCCTACATTTACTTCCAAGTGATGGGAAAAAATTTCAGAAGGTGTTGAGTATATAGTTGGAGTTTTGTGCAACTTATCATCCTTATATTGATGGTAAATCAGAGGGATTTATCCAATTATTGGAAGGGAACCTTATGAGATGTTGTATGGTAGGAAATGTTCATCTCCCATTCATTGGGATGATATAGGTGAGATGTTATATTTTGATCTTGAGGTGGTTTAGAGGATCATTGAGGCTACTGAAAAGATTAGACTCGGATGCTCACTTCTCAGAATAAATGGGAAAGTTATGTTAATCTAAAATGCAGTAACATGGAGCTCCAAGTGGAAGATTGTATCTTCCTTAGAATATCACCATGGAAAATGGTGAAGAGATAAGGGCAAGTTGAGCCCTAGATTAGTAGGATCATTGGAAATCCCGGATAAGATCGGTCAGGTGGCTATAGATTGACCTTATCTTTGGCACTGTCGGCCATATACAATGTATTTCATATTTCCATGTTGAGTAAACATGTGTTAGATGAGACTCATGTGTTGAGTTATGAGGATCTGAAATTAGAGGCTAAGTTATCCTGTGAGGAATAGCTAGTTCAGATATGAGACAGAAAGAACAGAGTTCTAAGGAACAAAATTGTACCTTTGATTAAGGTATTATACATAAACAGTAAGGTCGAGGGAGGGATTTGAGAACTACAATCAGATATGCGGGATTGATGTGCTGAGCTGTTCAGATAAAATTTCGAGGACGAAATTTCTGTAAGGAGAGGATAATTGTAACGTCCCGAATTTCCTAATAAGGCTTAGGGCCTTGATTAGGGGGCCAAGATGGAAAATTATGGAATTATGTGATTATGTGATATATATGTGCATCATTATGTGATTATTTGAGTTATATTATAATATGACTTGATATGCATGTTTTTGTGTATTAAATATGCATATGGGATCATTTATGATTAATTGGTTAATTTTCGTAATTTGGCCCGTTCTGGGTATATTTGGCATATATGTGGATATGTTTAGGTTACTCGGCACGAGACGATCTTAGGGAGTAAGCTAATGGGAAAGTCACAACGGGACCCATACTTGACTCGGAGTGATTCAATGGGTATATTGGGTATTTAGCACATTACTGGAATATTGGGTAATGGGAATCATTATTTGATGATATATTGGGAGTTAGTGAGATCATGAGGGAATTATGGGAATTTTGACTATTTTACCTCGGGGGGCGTTTTTGGGACCCCAAGCATTAGGATTTTCTTGAGGTTACTTAAGCTCAAAGTAACCTGTCAAAAACATAAAAGAACGTTCAGTACCTTCTCTCTCTCTCTCTCCTGTTCTTTTTTTGACGTCGTTAGCATTTTCGAAGGAAACTCGAGTTTTATGACTCAGATTCAAGCAAGGTTAGAGTCATAATGATTCTAGGGAAGATTAGAAGCTTATTAGATGGAGGATTTAATTGGGAAATGACTTAATCAAAGGTGATTGGTAGGGGTTCAGAATCAGGATCGTGCTCAAGGATCGTTTATTGGTAACCTGTGCTTGGACCAAAGGTAAGGGTAAAAGAAAGCTGGACCATCCTTGAGTTGGAGTGTGTTTACCCAAAAATGGCATCTGATAACGTGGCAAAATTTCCTTACACGTGTCTAACACTTGGTGATTTCAAACAAAAAGATCCTCCTGGACCATCGATCAGGTGTTCCTTACACCATCAGATCTCGTGATTAGATACGACCAGTCTGGTCGCATGCTCTTAGTTATTTCCTTTAAGATACGCAATCTTGTAATAACTAAATTTATTATTTCCTCTTTATTGCCTTGATACGCTGATATTAAGGATAATTAAGGCCCATTGGCCCATGTAATCCCCCTTGAGCCTATAAATATGCATGAGATGGCTCAAGGAAGAGACTTTTGAACCTATTTTCGATATACTCATAGAAAGAGCATAAGGGTGATTATCCACCATTTTGTTGTAATTCTCCTAAGGTTTGTGAAACTCAAGAACCCTAGTTCTTTGATCACGGCATTAGGATTCCACATCAATAATAACACTCTGTGGAAGCAGGTTGTTACCACATTGTTGGGGCCGAACCACTATAAATCATTTGTGTCATTTTTTTACCATTTGATTCCATTCTTGACTATCATCTCATTTCTTGTTGTAATTCTGACTCCGTGTCGTTGGCCAAATCAAGGGTCAACAGAGAGCTTACGTGGCATTGTGTAGATATGTGGCTGCTTGAACACCATGGCCGAAGCTTTAAAGAGGAACTAGGGTTAAACCCTATTTTGTCGCTTAGGTCGACTTGTTGTAAATCTTTTATTGTAATTAACCTTCTAAATGTACTTTGGGATCCCAATGTATACAGTAAACGTTTTAGTGAAACATTTGTATCCTTGACCAAATTTTTTAACCCTAAACCGTTAATCACCTTTAGTTACATCATTATGGCCAAATGACTCATTTAACGAGTTTAACACTATTTAAAACACACTGTAATGATCCCTGGGTAGTAGGGCGTTACACGCTTCCTGCATCTTGTACACTCTGGATAACTTCTTCATGCTTCACCTCCTCCCTGGACACCCCGACCCCTCCTATCAGGATCAATAGTGGTCAAGGTGTCAAGGGTCTTCCTCTTCAGATCACTGGGGCCTTCGCCCCCACCAGACCCTGTATATGTAGGCACTTCCTTGCGAACATCCCGTCTCTCAGCATTCTCCCTCTAGATCTTATTCTCTACCTCCTCAGTAGTAAGAGCCTTCTCAACAGGCTGAGCATCAGTCTTCTCCCTAGACACTGATGTGATCCTCACATCTTGGGCTATCATAGCATTAAGCCCTCGAACGTACCTGTCCTATCTAGCTGCATCTGTAGGCACTAAGTCCGGTGCACACTTTTCTAGCCTATCAAACTTCAAGGCATACTCAGTAACTGTCATGCTGCCCTGTACCAATCCCATGAACTCATTCACCTTTGTTTCCCTGATGGAAATGTTGTAATACTTCTGGTTGAACAAATATCTGAACCTATCCTAGCTCAAAGTAGAAACATCCCGAGTCTGTTATGCCACCTCCCACCAAATATGGGCATCCTCTCTAAGCACATAGGTGGCACAGGCCACCTTATCATTACCTCCCACCCTCATAAAGTCCAGGATGGAGGTGATCATACTCATCCATTGTTCATCCTTCAGTGGATCTGGTCCTTCCTCAAAGATTGGAGGATGTTGTCTCCTGAATCGTTCATAAAGTGGCTCCCACCTATTCCCAACCTCAGGTGGCTATACAGCTGGTGCCACAGTAGGTGGCACAATATGTGTAGCACTCCCTGACGGAGCCTGCTGTCTCAAAAGGCGAATATGCTCTTCCTGGCTTTGTAGCATGGCCTACATACCACTAAGTATCTGTTGCCAGTTCTCAAGGAATGACAGAGGGTTCTGACCCTGCTCATCATCTCTAGCCTCAACTCCTGTGCCGGCTAGTCATATTGATCGCCTTGGATGCATATCTGTCCAAGTTTATCTGCAATCAATGACTCGATAGTCAGGCAATGATGATAGGTTAACATTCTTTCCATGGTCCAATATCAAAACTCAGCCAACAATATGCAATCAAGATGTAAACAAGCATTTAAACATTTGTTCATGTACAGTAGCAATGCTAATAAGTATGCCTCATCATATTCACATAGTAGTCAAGGGTCAGGCCCTATCATTATATCTCATGCTCCTTATTAATCATGCAAATAAAGCATTTATATTTCATTTAAACATTCAAGCATATAATCACATATATGGTTACCAAACCCTGATTCGAGCTTGTCTATAGCGGCGAGTGTACATGTCCAGCCAGTTTTTAGGAACTCTTAAACCTAGACCGCTCTAATACCAAGTTGTAATGCCCTAGATAACCAAGACCTTTATAATGTGTATTTTAAAATAGTGCAAGACTTGCTAATCAAGTTGTTTGAACATAAATGTGATTCTAAAGTCAACTAACATATTAGGGTTAAAAGATTTTGATCATAAATGGTTAATTTTCATTAAAACAAATGTTTGCTACATGGGATCCCAAAAAGAACAGGGTTTATGTGGTAAATACAACAATAAAAAAACAAATACAACAAAATCCAGTCTAATGGAAAAATACAATTTAGAGCTCTATCCGTGTAACTTTCCCTTGGCCGTGATGGTCGAGCAGCTGGCTATGTACACTCTGCCCCTAGAGCTCTCCAATTGATGGTTGGTCCAAATTCCCTTTGCCTTTACCTGGAGCACGTAGCACTCGTGAGCCAAGGCCCAGCAAGAAAACCATAAACATCAATCACATAAAGCAACTGTAGCATTACTACAAGAAAAACTACTTTTCACAACACATGGTTATAAGACTATTGAAAAAGTATTATAAAAGCTAGTTAAAAAAATGGGACATAAAATGCGGTATAGTGTAAAAGGCGGGTAGTGAATTTATTTAGAGGGAAACTAAAAATTAAAATGGTCTTAAAACATATATCTTTATTGCACCAAAGTCGCAAAAAAAAAGCTTGGCACCCATTTTGATCTTAAGGACAACTTCTTGTTGCGCCATGGGTAGCCCGAAAACACGGTAAAGATAGCATTGGGGTTTGGTTGAGCCATTGCACATGAATATGAAAACCACATTTTTCTTCTTCTTGTGATTTCTTCATTTTCTTTCTCATTTTCTTGGGGACAAGAGTTCCCTAATCAAATCTGAATTAGGGCACAAAAAAAAAGCAACAAACTTTTACAGTCAGTGATAGACCAAATTACTCCAATAAGCGATGGGTCTACTCAGGGCAAGCGTCAATCATCTTGGACTTCACAATGGTGGCTGCCCAAAAATTATTGCTGCCAAACGTCCGAATACATTCAGATATGATTCTCTCGTATTTTTTATTAACGAACACTTCTACAAGTCTTTATCATCTATAATCATTTTTAATTGATTTAAGTCTGAGAATTTGATGCTCCAAGCTTTTTTATTCTCTGTAATTTATACCATTTATCATCTTTTATCCATCCATACCTCCATTCATTATTATTTTTTAGTTTTTTCATTTAACTTACAACCAAAATATTTGGTGATGATGAATCCTTCTCCTCCTCGACGCATAGTGGGTCTTCGCAGGGTCCGACAGTGATGATGGTGTGACGTCCCACGTCATTATGGCTGCTTTCTGGAATGACGACTGGCCCTACAAACCAAGACAAGTCTTTCCAGCGTGCTTTGTCCTCACTCACACACTTCCTGGGAAAACTTCCCAGGAGGTTACCCATCCCTAGATTACTCTAGGCCAAGCACGCTTAACATGGAGTTCTCAAGCGATGGGCTACCGAAAAGAAGATGCACGTTCCTGATATAGGTAGTACCCATCAATCCATTTAAGCCCTCTTCAACTGTGTAGTCCCATACCTACACAGTTTTAGAATCATTACACTTGACCTTCCCCAGGCGGTGTGGGATTGCCCAGCTTACCCGGTGTTTCCCCTTACGGATCACGGGATTTTGACTGTCACAATCACCCCCCTTAGGGGCCCGACGTCCCCGTCGGCCACACTTTCGGCTGGGTCAAGGCTCTGATACCATTATGTGACGTCCCACGTCACTATGGCTGCTTTCTGGAATGACGACTGGCCCTACAAACCAAGACAAGTCTTTCCAGCGTTCTTTGACCTCACTCGCACACTTCCTGGGAAAACTTCCCAAGAGGTCACCCATCCCTAGATTACTATAGGCCAAGCACGCTTAACCATGGAGTTCTCAGGTGATGGGCTGCCGAAAAGAAGATGCACCTTCCTGATATAGGTAGCACCCATCAATCCATTTAAGCCCTCTTCAACTGTGTAGTCCCATACCTACACAGTTTTAGAATCATTACACTTAACCTTCCCCAGGCGGTGTGGGATTGCACAGCTTACCCGGTGTTTCCCCTTACGGATCACAGGATTTTAAGAGAGAGAAGAAAGAGAAATAGAGATAGGGTCGGTTTACACTTTTCTGTCTAGTATTTTCCTAAGTCTTCTAAGTATACCCTTAGATTATTAGACTAATCCCAAAGCTCGGGGTGTCGGAAACGTCCCCGAGGCCAAAATGGTAAAATCCCCCAATAATCTTGCCTAGACATCCTAACCTCAGATATATCTCCAATTATTTATTTTCATCACCCGATAGTCTAAATCACTACCCGATACCTAAAATACCCCTGACTTGTCCAAAGTCAATTATAATGCCCCGTTGTGACTTTTCCTACTATCTAGCCCTAGGATCGCCTCGAGTCGCCGGCTGCAGAATTATCCACATCATAATGTGGTTCTCACATATATCTCAAACATATATATCACATCATCATATAATATCACTAATTATCATAAACACACTATTAATCACACATTTACGCATTTAAATCAATAACATTCATTCTAATCCCATTTATGCCCTCCCGGCACACCAATCAAGGCCCTTAAGCCTTATTAGCAAATTTGGGTCGTTACAACTATCCCCTCCTAATGAGAATTTCGTCCTCGAAATTTACCTGAACAACTCAGGATACTGGCCCCGCATAGCTGTCTCAAGCTCCCAGGTTGCCTCCTCGACCTTACTATTCCTCCACAACACTTTAACCAGAGGAATCGTCTTATTCCGCAACACTTTATCTTTTCGGTCCAAGATCTGAACTGGTTGCTCTTCGTAAGCCAAATCTGCCTGTAACTCCAAATCTTCATGCCTCAATAGATGAGTCACATCTGAGACATACTTCCAAAGCATGGAGACATGGAACACATCATGAACTCCAGACAACGATGGTAGCAAGGCTAACCTGTAAGCCTCCTGACCAAACCTTTCCAGAATCTCAAACGGTCCAATGAATCTAGGGCTTAGCTTGCCCTTCTTGCCAAACCTCCTCACCCCTCGCAGAAGTGAAACTCGAAGAAAGATGTGGTCACCAATCTGAAACTCCACGTCCCTACGCTTAGGATCAACGTAACTCTTCTGCTTACTTTGAGACGTGAGCATTCTAGCCCGGATCTTCTCTATGGCCTCACTTGTCTTCTGCACCATATCTGGCCCCAAATATCTCCTCTCACCCATCTCATCCCAATGAATGGGTGACCTACACTTCCTTCCATATAACATCTCATAGGGAGCCACTCCAATCGTTGACTGATAACTATTGTTGTACGAGAATTCGATCAACGGAAGGTACTTACTCAATGAACCCTCAAAATCAATCACACATGCTCTGAGCATATCCTCCAACACCTGGATCATCCTCTCAGACTGTCCATCAGTCTGAGGATGAAAGGCTGTACTGAACTTCAGCTGAGTCCCCAAAGCTTTCTGCAAATCACCCCAAAACTTGGAAGTGAAAATAGGATCCCGGTCTAACACTATAGAATTAGGAACCCCATGGAGACATAAGATCTCCCTCACGTACAGCTCAGCATACTGATCCACAGTATAGGTCGACCTCACTGGAAGAAAATGGGCTGACTTGGTGTATCTATCCATTATCACCCATACTGAATCATGAAGTCCTACTGTCCTAGGTAAACCTCTCACAAAGTCCATGGTAATGTCCTCCCATTTCCATTCAGGAATACCCAATGGCTGAAGCAACCCTGCTGGTCGCTGATGCTCAGCCTTCACCTGCTGACAGGTCAAACATCTGGCAATGTACTCAACCACATCCCTCTTCATCCCAGGCCACCAATACAAAGTCTGTAGATCCTGATACATCTTCGTGGTACCTGGATGAAGTGAGTATGGCCTCGTATGAGACTCATCTAGTATCTCCCGTCTGATCCCCTCATCAGTTGGAACACAAATCCATCCCTGATACCGAAGTAAACCAACCTCAAAAACAGAATAGTCCTTAGCTACCCCTGCTAAGACATCCTCTCTAACCCTCTGTAACTGAGCGTCTACCAACTGCCCTTCTCTGATCCGCTCTAACAGGGTCGATTGCAGAGTAATATTAGCCAACCGGCCCACTACCAACTCTATCCCTGCTCTAACCATCTCATCAGCTAACTCCCTCGAGATCTGAACCACGCTATACAACTGACCTGGACCTCTGCGGCTCAATGCATCCGCCACCACATTGGCTTTCCCTGGATGGTAAAGAATATCATAATCATAATCCTTTACCAGCTCCAGCCAACGCCTTTGTCTCATATTCAGGTCCTCCTGTGTAAAGAAATACTTCAAGCTCTTATGGTCAGTGTACACCTCGCACTTCTCCCCATAAAGATAATGCCGCCAAATCTTCAAAGAAAAAACCACTGCTGCCAGCTCCAAGTCATGAGTAGGATACTGCTGCTCATACTCCTTCAACTGTCGTGACACATAAGCTATAACCTTCTCATTCTGCATCAACACACAGCCTAAGCCCAACCTCGACGCATCACAGTATACCACAAACTTCCCTTCCCCCGAAGGAAGACTCAACACTGGCGTTGTAATAAGTCGTCGCTTCAACTCCTGAAAACTGTCTTCACACTTGTCTGACCAGATAAACTTCAAATTCTTTCTTGTCAATTCTGTCATCGGTGCTGCTTTCTTCGAGAAGCCCTCGACAAACCGTCTATAGTAACCTGCTAACCCAAGGAAACTCCGCACCTCCGAGGCATTCCTTGGCCTTGGCCAATCTCTAACCGCCTCTATTTAGACGGATCCACCTTAATCCCATCTACACCTCCAATATGTCCAAGAAATGTCACTTCAGGTAACCAGAATTCACACTTCTTAAACTTAGCATACAACTGATGTTCTCTCAACCTCTGTAGAACCTGTCGGAGATGAAACTCGTGCTCTGCCTCTGAACTGAAATATACCAAGATGTCGTCGATGAAGACTATAACAAATTGATCCAGAAAATCCTTGAACACCCTGTTCATTAAGTCCATAAAGGCTGCCAGGGCATTGGTCAAACCGAAAGACATGACCAAGAACTCGTAATGACCATACCGTGTTCGGAAGGTCGTCTTAGGTATGTCCTCATCCTTGATCCTCAGCTGGTGATAACCAGATCGAAGATCAATCTTTGAGAACACCGTCTTACCCTGCAGCTGATCGAACAAGTCATCCATCCTTGGTAGGGGGTACTTATTCTTAATAGTCAACTTGTTCGATTCTCGATAGTCAATACACATCCTTAAGGTCCCGTCCTTCTTCTTAACAAACAAAACTGGAGCACCCCACGGTGAGTAGCTAGGTCTAATGAACCCCAAATCCAGAAGCTCCTGCAGTTGTATCTTTAACTCTTTCAGTTCTGTCGGTGCCATTCTATATGGTGCCCTCGACACTGGCTCTGTCCTCGGTGCCAACTCAATAACAAACTGAATCTCCCTACGCGGCGGCAACCCAGGCAAATCCTCAGGAAACACATCCAAGAACTCACAAACCAATCTGGTATCCTTCGGTCTAACTGGTGAAACTCCGGTGGTATCCACCACACTAGCCAAGAAGCCTATACATCCACCCTGTAATAGATCCCTGACTCTCAATGCAGATATCCTAGGTACGCGGGGTCCATGCACCACTCCCACAAAAACGAAGGGATCCTCGCCCTCCGGTTCAAAGTTTACCATCTTCTTCCTACAATCAATGGTAGCTCCATATCTAACCAGCCAATCCATACCTAGAATCATATCAAAGTCCTCCATACCCAATTCAATCAAGTCTACTGATAACTCCCTACCATCAACTATCACTGGCAATGCTCTAATCCACCTCCTAGATACTACCAGTTCTCCAGTAGGCAATATAGTCTCAAACCCTGAGGCACTATACTCACTAGGTCTACACAGTCTATCAATCACCTTATCAGATACAAATGAATGCGTAGCACCAGAATCAATCAAAACAGTAAAGGGAGTGCCAGCACTAGAAAGCTGACCTGTCACTACCGAGGGACTAGCCTCGGCCTCCGCCTGTGTCAGGGTGAACACTCGAGCTGGAGTCAAGCTGTCCACCTTTCCTGTCTCTCCCTTCTTCACTGTCGGGCAATCTTTCCTGAGGTGTCCCACCACCCCACACTCATAGCAGGCCTTAGCCCGACACTCGCCCGGATGGCGTCTCCTGCACTCCGGATAAGTCCTCCATGAATCTCCGCCTCCCTGACGACCACCCTGAGTACCCCGACCTCCCTATCAGACCTAGGAGCGATTAGAGTATCAGGAGTCTTCCTCTTAAAACCATTGGGGCCTCCGCCCCTACTAGAACCAGAATATGGAGGCACCGCCCTGCGGCCCTCCCTTCTTGCTGCACTATCTCTCCATATCCTATTCTCCGCCTCCTCACCGATCAGAGCCCTTTCCATAGCCTGGGCATAAGTAGTCACTCCAGGAACTGTGGTAATTCTTACATCTCGAGCTATCATAACATTCAGCCCTCTAACAAACCTGTCTTGCCTATTCTGTAGGCACAATATCTGGTGCAAACTTCGCGAGTCTGTCAAACTTCAAGGCATATTCTGTAACTGTCATATTGCCCTGAAACAGCCCCACGAACTCATTCACCTTCGCTGCCCTGATGGCAACATTGTAATACTTTTGATTGAACAAATCCTTAAACCCTTCCCAAGTCAATGTAGCAACCTCCCTAGTCTATGATGCCACCTCCCACCAGATCCGGGCATCATCCCTCAGCATATAAGTGGCACAGTCCATCCTGTCATGTCCTTCCACTCTCATAAAATCAAGAATGGTAGTGATCAAAGTCATCCACTGCTCAACCTTCAGTGGATCTGGTCCACCCTCAAAGATCGGGGGCTGTTGCTTCCTGAACCGCTCATACAACGGTTCCATCTTGTTCCCAACATCAACTGGCTGTACCGCAGGTACTATTGCCGGTGGCACAATAGGGGCAACACTCCCAGATGGAGCCTACTGCAGATTCCGAATATGCTCATCTTGGCTCTGAAACCTAGCTTGCATTTCTGCCATTAACTGCTGCTAGTTCTCAGGGACTGGCGGAGGGGTTGGGCCCTGGTCATCCTCTCTAGCCCCAGACCTGGCGGCTTGTCGTGTGGATTTCCTTGAACGCATAACTATTCAAGTCAATCTGCAATCAACGACTCGACAATTAGGCTAAGATGACAGAGTAATAATCTTTCCATAATCCATCATTGAAACTCCACTCATTCACAAGCAATCAAAGTATAGCAATTTATCCAGATATTCATCCACATGCACAGCAATGCTAATAAGCACGCCTCAATAACATCATGCAGTAGTCAAGGGCCAGGCCCTATCAGTATGTCATGCTTCCTATAGATCAAACAAATATCAGCAATCATATCTCACTCAAATCACTTAAGCACATAATCATGCATACACATTTACCAAAACCTGAGTTGAGCTTGTCTCTCGCGGCGAATGTACATACCCAGCCAGTCTTTAGGACCCATAAACCTAGGATGCTCTGGTACCAAGTTGTAATGCCCTGGATAGCCAAGACCGTTACACTGTGTGTTTGTAAAGTGCCAGACTTGCTAGTCAAGTCTATTAGTTGAAAGCGTGTCTACGAAACTGTAAAGAAACTAGGGTATAAGATATTTTGGTCTCAAAAGCTACATTTTCATTAAGAAACATTGTTTACTTACACGGGATCCCAAAAATACCAGTTTAAAGGCCATTTACAAAAGTTACAAGGTTCAAATACATTAACCAGCCATACTAAGACAAAATGAGCAGTTAGGTAATCCCTGTCCTGACTCACTTCTCGACCATGGCGATCGAACAGTTGGTTATGTACATTTCACCTCGGAGCTCTCCACCTCAGGCTTGGTCCAGCTTGCCCTTGCCTTTACCTGCACCACGCAACACCCGTGAGCCAAGGCCCAGCAAGAAAACACAACAACAACAAAGCATAAGCAATTAGCAACAAGTCAATATCTCACATCGCATACATAATCTCAACCATGTCATCAATCGGTATAACCAGGTATTTCAGATAATAAGCACATTAATTCATGTCATTAACAGTTCACAAACGATAACTAGGGCTGGCGCCCTCAGGCTGCCCCCTCTGTTATCTCGTTGTCCTTGGCTACCAGTGGCCAATCTGCGCCCTGTGCGCTAATATCATGTACGACACTCTTAGGCCGCTTTTACATGTCCCATGGCGTAATACCATCATTGACACGGTACAATTCTCAGGAGCACTTAGTCCCATCACAATCATACAACCGGGTGCAGTTTTCTTACCTTTAGCTTTCAGATGAATTAGCTACGGGCGACACTCCTTGAGTGCGATCCGATCCTCGAGCCCTAGCTTAACACCTAGTCACAACCATGATAAAAGATACCATTAACAATCTTAAATGAGTTCCCAAGCCAAGTTCTGGTACTCGGAATTTTGAACCTCACCAAATGTGGTAAAAGACTCAACCCCGGGCACCCTAGGTTAAATTCCCAAGCCTAAAATCTCAAAATCCCAAAATCCCGTAAGCGCCGCGGAATAGGTTACTCATGCCGCGGCATGGCCCCCAAACAGAACCTCCAAAGGTACAAAAGTAGGTAAGGGCCGCCACATTGCTTGGGCCATGCCGCGGCCCGCCCTTCTTCTTCAGCATGCAACAACTTCGAAGGGCCGCGGCTCACCAAGAACCATGCTGCAGCCCGACCCTTCGAACCCAAAAAAAACCCACCATTTTCAATCTCTAAACCTCACCTTAAACCATCCCAAAGCCCCCAACTCAAAACCAATTAATAATAACAACATTTAGAATTATTTAAACAACACAATCCAACCAAAAATCCAGCCTAAGACTCACCAAAACCCCAATTCCAACTTCTGAAATTTCAAACCCACAGAACTCAAAACCAGCCATGAAAACTCTCAAATTCAACCATCAAACTTTAAATTAAACCTTACCTCAGCTGTAGAATCGATTCTCCAAGAGTCCCCTGACTTATCTTCAAAGTTTCAAGCCTCAATCCCACCTTAAATTCCAAAACCACAGATATTTAAAACTCAGCCATTTTCTTTAAATTCCTAACCTCAGAAACAAAAATTCAAAATTTACCTTAGCTCTATCTCAGACCTTGATCAGTTCCTGAGCTAATCCTCCAGATTATTCCCTTCAATTCCCCAAGACACAGCTTAATTCCAGCAGTTCCCTCTCAAGTTCAGTAGTTTTCCTTTGCTAAGAGAGAGAAGAAAGAGAAATAGAGATAGGGTCGGTTTACACTTTTTTGTCTAGTACTTTCCTAAGTCTTCTAAGTATACCCTTAGATTATTAGACTAATCCCAAAGCTCGGGGTGCCGGAAACGTCCCCGAGGCCAAAACGGTAAAATCCCCCAATAATCTTGCCTAGACATCCTAACCTCAGATATATCTCCAATTATTTATTTTCATCACCCGATAGTCTAAATCACTACTCGATACCTAAAATACCCTTGACTTGTCCAAAGTCAATTATAATGCCCCGTTGTGACTTTTCCTGTTATCTAGCCCTAGGATCGCCTCGAGTCGCCGGCTGCAGAATTATTCACATCATAATGTGGTTCTCGCATATATCTCAAACATATATATCACATCATCATATAATATCACTAATGTAGAGTCCAAGAACTTTACTTAGCTAGTTAGATAGTAGTATTATAGTATGTATAGTGTCATCTTTGTAACTGTGGATTTTTGGTTCAGACCGGGAATTATTTGGACACTCATAGTAATACTTATAGATTTTCTAAGTTTGACCTATAGTTTAAGAATATTAAGTATAACCTAAGGTTTGATTATATGACTGATATTAAGGATAATATTTGTTATACTATAAGGTTTAGATATCAACCAATAGGATTTTAAGCACATGTTATGAATGGGTGATTAAGGATTTAGTATTTTTGAGGATTAAATTAAATAAGGGTAAAGTTTGAATGTTATAGGGTCAGTCAGCAGCTTTGAATACGTTGAGGGCTTAGTCAAGGCTGCTTACCCCATTCAAACTTAGCTAAAAATGTGTAATTTCGTGTTTAATTAATCAGCGTGTGCCGATATATCGCAGCTATAGGGGGGGATATATCGCAGCACGTAGATACGGAAAACACGAGAGGATGCACGGTTGCCTCGGGCATACTGGCCCAGGCGATATATCGCCTCCTTCAGTGTATATTCAAAAATTTTTGAATTCTTTTCCCTCTCAGCCATTCAACTTCTTCATAAGGCCAGCATCTTTTGAACGAGTCTTCAGCCTCTGCTGAACGATTATTCAAATTATTTTCACCTAAAAAGCTATTATTTTTATTCAACTAGAATCAAGATTCCTTCATTCCCAAACTCTATAAATAGGACCTAGTACCCAGCCATTATTCACCTTTTACTCTAAGTTCAGAAGCTGCAAGTGCTAGGAGAGTGTGAGAGTTAAACACCTGGGTTTTGGGAAAATCATAAGCTTAAACATCATAAGCTTATCAAACACTTTGGGAAGTAAGGTTCTATAGTATTTCGGTTGTGGTGTAGATTGGTCTTACAAGACTTTGAGGTAAACCAAAACTCTAGTTCATTTGTTTTATGTTATGTTTCCCTTCTCTTAGTCTTCTACTCAGTCTTCTAACCTCATTCTCATTTTGGTTAGGGAATCTAAGTTCTTGAGCACATAAGTTTTGGTAAGTGTGACTTTCAATGGTTTAGTCTTTCCATTCCTTTCATTTCATCTCTTTTCTTCAAATCTACTCACCCTTTATATATGGTTTTAGGAGTGTTCCAAAAGTCCCAACTCAGTCCACATATCCCGGTAACTTTGGTAAGGAAAATAGGCTAGAATCAATATGTTATATGTTATATGTTTATGTTATCTTATGTTTTATGTTATTAAATGTGTTATGATATGTATGTATATATGTTTGTAGGCTTGGGCATATGACCCATATGACTAACAAGACCCCAAATGGGTTATGGGCATATGACCTACTTAGCTAGTAGGACCCCACTAATCCCATGGGCATATGACTTGTTTAGTCTATGGGACCCCAAGTAATAATGGCCATTATAATAAGTGTATGTAATAAGTGTTATGATATATCTTTATGATTATTATGAAATTCATGTTTATGACTATGTGTTAGATTTTCCTTGCTGGGCATTAGGCTCATTCCTTTTTGTTTTATGTGCAGGAAAATAGCTTTAGAGGTGGTAAGATTCGTGGACGCTTAGAGAATGTGTATCGATGGTGAATGGAGTCAAGGAGCCGAGCGTTATTCGATTCGAGGATGTAGTTTTGTTTCATGTCTTTTTACATGTATTTTCCGCACTATCTATGTAATGTCTTTTTACTTTAAGTTATGTTTTGTTTTAAAGACAATGGGTACCCATAACCTACTTATTTATGAAAGTAACTCTATTTCTACAAGTTTCCAATAAAGTATGGTATTTTCGCAAAAATGTAAGTTTTATGTATAGTTTCGTTAATGGTCCAAAAGTCTAGATTAGTGGGTCATTACAACTAATTATCATAAACACACTATTAATCATACATTTACGCATTTAAATCAATAACATTCATTCTAATCCCATTTATGCCCTCCCAGCACACCAATCAAGGCCCTTAAGCCTTATTAGCAAATTTGGGTCGTTACAGATGGCTTCTTCTTCTTCTTCTTCTTCACCTTGGCACGCTGTGGACGATGACTTAGGTTCAGGGTTCACACTTGGTAAGTTTCTCTATCGAATGTATATTTTTTTCTTCTTTTTTTTTCTTATCTAATGTGGTTTGTGGGAGGTCTCACTTTTGCGAGATCGTGGGTTGGGTCTGGATTGTGCATTTTATTCACGTGCAAGTTTCCAGTAGTGATTTGTGGTGGTGGTGGAGCGTAGGTTAAAAATGGAATGACCATATATATATATATAGCTAGAGGAGGATATCTGGAAAAACGTGCTAAGTTCCAACAACAACAACTAGATCAAGTAAAAACAAAGGAATATCTGTTTTCAGGTTAAAGGGGCTATACCTGTTGGAATAGCCTGAGTTGGGAAGGTAGGAGCTTAGACTCTTCTAATGATCTACCTCAACAATTTTTCATTGTCCAAGGTCTCTTTATTGACCATTAATATGAAAATCACTTTTAAAAAAGATAGTACAAGTATTCTTTTGTTCTATTTATGTTCTTTTTAACTTGTTCAAACTATTTTTCTCTGATGTGATTGTGAAGTAGCAAAAACGCTAAAGTTACATAAAATGTACTCGCTTTGTGCTTCCTTTCCAAGCTTAGCGAAAATCTCTTGCTGACAAATTTGAATACGTTATGCATGGATTGCTCTATAAACTGCCAGAAGAAGGCTCAAGGTCTGAGTGAAAAGTGTAAGTAATGTAATTAATATTTGGACATACAAGGTGTTCGTCGTACACACATGAAGATTGTATCTCATACAATCATAGAATTGTCTCATTTCTTGGGTTATGGATTTTTTTTATCTAAATCAATATGACCTCTTACAAAATTTGTATTTTGTTTCAGGGGGATATATGTTTCTTATGGTGGGCTTCAGATGGTGCTGAAAGGGGATCCTTCCTGTTGTACTAAGTTTAGGCATGATCAGAAGTTATTCCTGCTTATTAGAAAGGTCCCTTATGATTTTGTTGCAAAGTAAAGAGTTGGTGATAGATAGAAAGAAGTTCTTAATCATAAGCTGTAATGCACATCTACACAAAATTCCTGATGTTTCAATTGTAATCCATACACATTTGGCGCTGTGGCTCACGAAAATGGTGGAACATATATGTTGTTGTTTTCATTTTTAGGACTATATTCTTTTTGCAAGTTTCGATCCATATCTATTTATACTCAAGATATGACTTCAATTAAGTATTTGACCCCAAAAATGCATTGGTTACAATTCGTATCAAAAAGCCTTTCCATCTCTCTCATTAGCCCAAGTTTCGATTCATCTTCAACCATGGTAATTAGTTATTCTCTACATGTTTGTTGTTATGCATATATAGGAATAAAGTATCTATAGGGAAGGAGTTATCTATGAATGTAAATACTTGTTGTTCTTTTCATATTTTGTTAGTTTTTGAAGTTGTTGATTTGACTTGAGAGGATAACTTTATTTTACATTTTATGTTTTAGCACAACTTCGTGGTTTGGTTATATTCTGATACCTTTTTACTGCGCAACTGCTTTTTAATAATTCTTATTTTCTGGATTATTTGTGCAGTAAGGTTAGCTATAAATATGCCTTGTACGAAAATATTTGTCTTTTATTATGCTTTTGTGTATAGCATAGAAGATTCATTAAAAGTTAAATACAACACTAATGAATTTATTGTGGTTTTAGCTGATCATATTTGCCTTAATATCCCTATCTGACTGAATTCCAGATGATGTGATTCCAATAACTTGCTTCATATTATTTTTCCTATTTGCTCTTCAACATTATGATACGCACCGAGTTGGATTCTTCTTTGCCCCAATTGTGTTGACGTGGCTACTATGCATCAGTACCTTTGGCTTGTATAATATATTTCGCTGGAACCCAGATGTTTATCAAGCTCTTTCCCCATATTACATGTTCAAGTTCTTGAAGAAGACAAGGATAAGTGGATGGATGTCTTTAGGTGGAATATTACCATGCATAACAAGTAAAATAGGAGATCACACATAATATTTTGAGCCATTTTTCTTAGGAAAGAAAACAGATCTCTTTGTTTGTTTGTTTTTTTTTTGCATGTTTGACAATAGCTTGCTCGTGACTTGGAATCATGTTCGATTCATACAAGAGAAACAAGCTGCAGGCAAGACGTTGATTACATGTCTATTGTCGAGGGTGAGGACACTTTTTACAGTTCATCTAATTTTTGGGTAGTGGGGGTTTGTTGAGTGATTTTTGTCATAATATAATTTATAAAATTTTCCTAAAATAGAGACTATTATTTTTTTTGTTCAAAAGGTACGGGAAAATATGGCAATAAAATAATGATTGCATTTAGTTGTTATTGTTTCTCAGTCTCTTTGAACTGTATTCCTGACTAGGACCTCCTATCTTGTCTGCTTACCATGAGTTTTTATTTTTTAAGATAACAATTGGTTTTTGTTCTGTGGATCATTAGATCTGTTTTATTAACATAAGGATGTAATATTTGCTTCTACATTTACTGTCATTCTAGTCATAGAAATTTAGTATAGTTTAGTTACAAGTTTAATTGCTTTGCACCTATAAGGGCTCTATAACCCATGCCTGCAAACTGGAAGAGTCATCAGGGAAATAGTGTTTGAAGTGTTTGTTGATAAGGAAGTTTTATATTGTATTTTAGATGAATCTGAATCTACTTTTCATGAGGCTTTTCTTAGTCGTCTTACGGAAACTGGTGCAACAGAAAGTTCATCTTTATGTGACCTTCCGAAACAGATGGAAGGTGATCAACAGAGTGCCTCTGAATAGACTAAGAACATCTTAAGTAATTTAGTTGCTGCTGTTGACAATCTGTGGTATCTAAAAGATGGAATACATACTGTAGTCTTGAAAAAACTTTTAGAAAATGGTAAGAGCTATGTGGGTTTTACAGTTTTATTTTTGTATGATACTTCAAGCACTGATCTGTAGACTGATCTCAGTTTTTGGTGGATCCTGCTCCATTTTCTAGGATCTTGCAGGAAAAGGACACCAAGTGAATTAGTAGAGAGGTTAAGAACTTGAGGGTGGCATTTACTGACCTATTTTTGAAGCATAACACTTTCAAAGAAACTACAAAGCCATCGAGATATTGATGCAAAGAATAAAGCCGAGCTTAGAATATTAAGAGGTAACTCCACTCTTTTTTTTTTGGTATAATCAATAAATAATGATACACATTCCACGCAAATAAATAAGTATATAAATTAACAAGGTTTTTATTTTTATTTTTATCATTTTTCTAGTAAATCGGTCTTTAGTGTTTTTGATTCCCATCTTTTCAGTATAATGAAAAAAATAAGTTGGGGCAGCACCCACTTGTGTTGGTTGGTCAATCAATGAGAAGAAATTTGGTATTTGTAACTTCGTCTAAAAATGAAGTGCCAGATTAGTATATTATCTTTTTCATTTTAATAAATATGCATCGTATTGGTACTCATAGGAGCCTAAACTTTCTCAAATCCTTCATATAATACATTAGAACTTTCGAATGATCATAATTTATAGCAATTTAGGGAATCTTGTGGTCACTTGATAAGTGGATGGTGGTTACGTAGTCGTCATCCATCACTCCTTTGTTCCTGTAGTCGTCATACATTGTGTTCTTAAAGTGTACGACCACTTCGGGTCCAAGAAGAAGAAGGTAAGGTAAGTCATTTCTTTAGTTTTTCCTTGGGTTATAGACCGTAGACATGTCCTTAGAACCTTTGTTTTGATTGTAGAAGAAAGCAAGAGAAAGAGGGAGTGTTATTGGAAGTTCGGTACAAGAATAGTCAGAAGAAAAACGTAAGTCCGAACCTATTTTGTGTTGATTTTTCTCTTAGATTCTGAGTACCAAATTCATGTCAAATGGTTTTGTTGTGTTCATAGCCTTGTGGACTAAGTTGAGGAGAAGAAGGAACCACCAAGAACCGGCCATAGTAAGAGGTACAAATTCATAGATTTCCTTAGTGGTTTACGGTTCCAATTTTTCGTTTTCATTTCTTAGGATGGCTATGAATTCGTGGGACGTTTTATATAGTTTTAATCTGTGTTTAGGGACTATGAAATTTCATTAAGGGGGTGTGAATGGTTTAATATGTTAAGGATTAATTTTTGGGCCTGAATCTGTCTTTTGCTTTCATTAGCCTTTTTATCTCCACTTTCTTATTGTATCTTTTGTCCTCTGTTGTCTGTGTAGCTAGTTGCATATATAACTGTTTGCCCCAATTATATAATATTATATTTTCAATATATTGTTCAAATTTAATAACCCAAGGATTAATCTGCACATATAATTATATATATACTTTTTCTTTATTAGAATATATATATATGTGTGTGTGCCAATATAGAGATGATTTATAATAATGTGAGACTTAATTATAATGATAATTAACTGAGAATTGAAGGATTAATCAATGAGTTATATATATTAATTTAACCTGTAGATTTCCAATGAGGTATAGAAATAGAAGCAAGCCAAGCATAGACAGTAGTGTTGCAAAGCAGGTTTCCCAAGGATTGGGACTTGTTTGGAGGTTTGAACCAGAGGAACTGCACAAATATGGATAGGATCAAAAGTTTGTTTGATTCTGTATTCAACTAATGTATAAAAAATTCTATTACTTATGCATCTAAGCATATAATTTTATATTTGTATAATTAATAAGCGGAGGATAATGTGCTTTAAATTAATTAAAAGTGAAGAAAGATATAAGAAGCATCATCCTTTTAATATTAGGCCTAGTAGTTGATACATACAAAGAGTTTTTAACTATGATAGTTTTTGTTTCAGTTGTTTTCTTCTGAAATAAATTAGCCTTCTTTAATGTAATGTCTTTCAACTGAAATGTGATAGAATTAACAATATATATTCAGAGTTGTGTTGTTGAATTAATTATTTTTAATAAATCATATATTTTTATTTGTAGCTATGATATATGAATGAACTTTATTAGCTTACCATAATAATTATGATCATGCAATAGTGCACATCCAGGCAACTTATAAAAGACATTAAAAGTGAAATTGAACGCGATTCCACTCAACTGGTATTGTTGTTAATGTATAGTTTAAGTCTTTTGGCTCAATACAGCATATGTACATGTGTGTGTACGTATATATACATATTTATATAATTGTACTCTTTCAAGTTTGTGAAGAAATATTTTCATTGGTTTTCAGGTTTCACCTTACCATTGCATACCATGGGCGAGCATGATCTATTGTATTCTCTGGAACGGACATTATTCAACTGAGGTTAGAACTTATGTTTACTGTTTTCTCTTTCTTTATTTAAGGCTTTGTTATTCTTGTTTGGTAACTGGAAAAAAAGAGGTACAGGGAAAAACATGGACAAAAATTGAACTAAAATTTATGAAGAATTAATGATCATGGAATAAGAGCCATTACTTTGCTCTAGCTTTTCTCTTTCTCACTCTAAATTTCTATCCAATTTCTCTCTCTATCTCTCACCTCATCCCCTCTTCTCATTTTCTTCCCCATTTCACTATGCTTTCTTCTTTTCTATCTCTTGACCTCCATTTCTCTCTTCTCATTATGAGTTTTCAATCCTTCTATCAAATATTAGTTTTCCTAGAATTATTTTTTCCCCTAACTACCAAACAAGAGAGAAAAAAAAATAGAGGAAATTAAACCTTTCCCTAGTCATATATATGTATATATATATTTAGATATGTTTCATCAAGCAGTACCTATAAAATATCTTGGCATAATAACTATGATATTTGCTTGTAACACGAAAAACATGTCTGGATCTGTGCTACCTCTATGCTTAGCATCATGTGTACTTGCTGGGAAAATCTGTATGAGACAAATTTTTAATTTTGAATCATTTTTATATAGAGTAGATAAGAAATTGAACAATGATCACAGATGGACTATAACAATGATAAAAAATGGCGAACAATTATTTGGATGGACTATAACACTTTCCTAGTGTAATTTTTAGATTGAACTAGTCATCATGCTTTATAAGGATTCTTTTTCATATGGTTGCTTTTTGTTTTATCATACAGAGGTCAAGGTCATCCAAGTGGAAAATCTCCGCCATATTTTGGGCCAACATTGAAGTTAGACTACGAGCTGGAAATGGTAAAAGTTTTACAATAAGGAAAAGTTGTCCATGTTAGCTCTACATGGATATCTCTTCCTCTAATTTTTATTAAGCAAATTACTATATTGTATCCTTTGCTAATGATACGCTCAACTATTCATTTTCTCTTTGTTATGTAATAATTCTCATGATTGCTTGTAGGCTGCAGTTGGTCCAGGAAATGACTTGGAAAGCCTGTGCATGTGAATGAGGCAGCATATCATATTTTTGGGCTTGTGTTGATGAATGACTGGAGTGGTACACATTTTTTAAGTAGTTATCATAGCACGATTACTATCTTCAACAGTACTTTTTCTTAGATATAAATTTGTCATGTTTTATGCACAAAATTAAACATTAATAAAACATTCTTAGATATTAATGCCATTAATAGATTTAATTTTAATATTGTAGCATTTATTATGGAATGGTTTTATTAACATAGTTTTACTTTATTAAAAAAAACACAGTTTTTTACTTGCATGCTTTTCTTTTTATTGAAAAGAAAAGGAATCATTATTACTCCATGGTATTTGGAAACGAGATTCAGTAAGGCACTTTTTGTTTTGCTGTGATCCAATGATTATCACATGTGGTTTTATGCATTTATTACTTTTGCAAGTTTATGACAGCCGGTGATGGTATCAAGCAACAAAATGTTGTTCAGAAGGTACACAATATTTGTTTTAGTTAAAATAAGGCTAAATTGGACAGCATATATGAATAATTAGGTTGAGTTTCTTAGAAAAAAAATGATAACTACACATAAAAATTTGAATGAAATTTTCTCTTGAATTCAATAATGATGAGTTATGGTATAAGTGCATTGCTTAACAAAAGATTTTGTTGCAATTTTAATTTTGGTATATATATATTTATATATTTTTCATTCAATGGTTCGAGTCTTTTAAAATGTTCGAACACTTTCATGCTCCTTGCTTCTATCTAGGTGCATGCGTTTTTGAGAAGAGAGCGAGAGATAAGATTCTGGCTAGTTCTTATCATACTGAGATTCTTTCTGGATTTGTGTTGATTTCTTCTTACATGGAAAGTGTGGCATCTAGTAAGACATCAGTACTTCTGAGTTCTGTTTCTCTTTGTTAAGAGGAATTGTTGAAAATTTAGTTTGCCATATTATAAATCAGAAGAAGAATAGCTTTCATTTTCTTTTATATGCACACTTCATATCAAGAAAAAAGGTGTTTTCTGTTGATTCTTTATTGTTTGTAATTGTGGAATTACTACATTTCTTGTTCTATTCGGAGGCAAATCTTATAACTAGATTGATTGGTTGGCAGAACGATCTTGTTTCTTCATTATATTTGTGAAATGTGAAGGAAAATGACTACGCTTTGTAACACATTCTTACATGGCATTTAAACTCAACTGTGCCATTTTCAAGTTCAATATTTCCCCCCTCTCGTTTTCAATATTTTTATTTTTTTCAAATTTTTTGCTAATTGAAAATCTTAATCAGGCTAAAGCAGTAGTAATTGGTCTTGGAGCTAGTTTGCTCCCTATGTATGTTGTATTTAATAGATCCCTATTACATATGTTCAAATTGACTACAAGGAACATATTCCAATGAGATTATTTGTTTTGCATAGCTCTGGTATGATTTTCCCTGCTGTGGATTTTGTGGAAGACTCGTTTCTGCAGACTGTAAAGAAGAATCTTTCTGAAAATGTTCTACTTGTTATTAATTTGGTCGCACAGTCCCAAGCTATCAAGGGCCAAGTTATTTCCATAGAATTTTTCTTGAAGTGATTTGTGATGCTAGATAATAACAATAAAATATTTCTTTTTTTATTTTACAGATGTGACAAGCGAAATAGAAAATGATACTTAATTTTGAAGGCTTTGTGTTGTGCAGCTGTAGAATATTTTGTGCTGAAAGTAGTAACTTTTCAATATGTTGAATATTTAAGACTACTTGAATACTTAAAGAACATTTTGTTGTTGATGACAGTGTTGAATGTCTTAAACTAATTTGTGGATTGTTAATACAATGTTGAATGTTTTTACTTTTTCTTATTTGAAAATCAAGTTCAATTGATGATGCTAGTATATATTAGAAAGCTAGTTTTAATTATATAAATAAAAAAATAAAAATATAATAGAATAAATTAGTGTTATATAAATGAATATATAATGAGAATTTAAACTTATCTAAATATTAAAATAATACGAAAAATGTGTTTTAATATTTATTACAATAACATTTTTTATAAGTAAAGAATTTTGTTATGCAAACTTCATTATATAATACAAAAAATGTGTTATACTAAAGTGTAGTATAACACAAAAAATGTGTTATACTAAAGTGTAGTATAACACAAATTTATAAGTATTGAAATGTGTTATATAATTGATTATAAATAATATAATTAAACATTTATCTATTTATTAAAATAACACAGAAAGTGTGTTATCGTTGACATTATAATAACACATCTGTATAACAATAATAAAGTGTTATGTAAAGTACCCTGACCTACGATAACATAGTCGGTCTTAACACGTCAAAAAGTGTTATGGTATGTTTTGATAACACATTTTTGGTCTAATTAAAAGCATTTTTTCTTGTAGTGATTAAATCAACTTTAATCCAACTAATTAAATTATTTAGCAGAGTACACACATTAAGCTAAACAACGATAAACATATAATCTCAAACATACATCTCAATCAGTAATACAACTATTCAGGTGTCGGCGCCCTTAGGCTGATCCCTCTATTTATCTAGCTGATCTTGACTTGCTTAGGCCGAGCTGTGTTCAATACGCTTGTCATCAACTCCGACACCCATAGGTCGTACTTTCACATAACACATAACAACCATATAATCACAGAATACATACGTTCAACTACAGGGAAACTTAGTCCCGTTCACAACCACATGGGTGTAGATTTCTTACTTCGAATCCTGAACGATAAATAAAGAGCGGTACCAAGCACGATCCTCAATCCTAAGCCTTAACGATAATTCTAGTCACAAATAACCATGGATAATTATTAATCCCCAATTCAAATAATTGTTTTCGAAACAAATACTAGCCTTTGGGACCTCAAATTCTACTAAATCGGGTAGTAGAATTCGTCCCGAGCGCTTAGGTTTGAATCCCTGAGCCTTCCCGAGCCTAAAACCTTGCTTTCCTTTATTTCCCATTTAGGGTCGTGAATTGCTCTTAAGGGCCACGAACTGTCCATTAAATGAGGCCAGGCCCTCCCTGCTGGAAGACACGGGTTGCAACTTGCCAGCCCCCCCCCCCCCCTCGGGTCATTGCGCGCCTGAGGAAACAGAGGTACCCCATCCTTTTCAAGCACGCGGGCCACAGGGCCGCGACTCGAGGCCCCAAACCCAGAAATTCCACCCTTTTTCCAGCATTTCCCTCGAGTCCAAGCCTTAAAATTCAACCAAAACCTTCAGCCAAACTCAGAATTGAACCCAAAATTCTTATCCCTATAACCTAAACATCATATCCAATCTTATAGACAATTCTTACTCTCGTTAACACCCAAAATCATCCTTAAAATTCATTCTCATGCGGGCTCTAAGCTCATCATCATTGCAACATAATTCAATAATCATAGGTTAGATTTTTACCTAAATTGATAGCTTGAATCCCCCAGCTAAACTCTGTCCACTTCTAGCCTTAACTCCTTAGGTTTTCCCAGCCCAAACTCAGCTCAATTCCCAGCTTGGTCTCCTTCAATTCTCCAAATTTACTTAGGTTTTAGAAAGAGTGAGAGTGAGAACGTGTGGGGGAAAAGGAGAGGGAAAGAGAGTGTACTGAGAGTTAGGAAATTTCTGCTGAGTTCTATCATTCATAGAATCAGCTAGGTATATTACCTTTAATCCAAAAAGACTAATTTGCCCCTTGAGCTTACTCAGCCCTCTAATGATTTCTAAGGGTAAAATAGTTATTTTCCTGATTCCCGCTAATTCCTCAAGTGTTCCTACCATTTACCAACTAATCCCGTATTGTCCAAATAATTACCAAATACATATTCATTATTCAATAAATCCCAAAACATTCTCTAAATTCCAAAAATACCCCTAGGCTCCTCGGGTATTAAACCCCACTGTGACTATTTCACTAATCCGCTCACCAGGATCATCTCGAGCCATAAACTACAAATATATCCACATAATAATGTGGTCTTAACCATTTATCACATATAGTCACATTTATGCCCTTTACGGGCCAAAATTCCAAATACTCCCTTATAAACAGTAAAGGGCCCACATGCATATTTAATACTCATAAACATGCATATAATATGTTCAGATAATCATATAAATCATGCATGCCACATAGTAATGCATTTAACTAATTAAACACACATACGTCCAATTATGCCCTCCCGATACGTTAATCAAGGCACTAAACCCTATTATCATTTTTGGGTAGTTACAAGATAAATCTCAGCAATCCAAATTCTTACATTTGAGATGAGAAAAGTATTTTTCGCATGTTATAATCATATGGAGAGATGTTGCTGCTTACTCACATATTTGTTCTAGCAAGCTAATCCTCGCAAGTTTATAAACATTACTATCAAGCTTGATTACTTGGTAGTATGTAGTGAGGTTGTTCTTGCACACAGGGTAAAAAACATTATAACATTGTGCAAAAAAGTAAATATATATGTATATATTTCATGTAATTTTTTCTATAAAAAATAAAAAGTATAAGTGTAGCTCTCAAGGTAGGATTGTGTAATAACTTGTAAAATTTAGGCCCAATTCTTAATTTTTGGTCGGGCGTTTCTCTTAGAGCGGCCCAGATTTTTCTGCCCAATTCATATTATTTTGTGAGCTGAAATTTCAGAGACCTGCTCCTCTGGTATCATTGGCTCCTCCACCCAAACCCCTTCATTCTTTTCTGTACATCCGGTGTAACGCCAGAGACATGTTATTAAGTTGTCAATCTAAATTTATCGAGCATTATATGTATTTCTTTATATTGTTTTAAATACAATTTGTTGTACCCTAAAAATACGTGCTCAATTATCTTGCTCAAGGTTCAACTGGAAAAATAAACGTTACAAGACTTCAGAGATGTTTCCTGAACTCGAGGCTCTACAACTGAGTCTGGGACAACCTAGGATCCTCCAAATCATTTGAAATGCCAATGAAAAAGATTGAGGTGTCCATATCACCCTTATAAAGCCCAAGCATTATCTAAGTCAAGTCTTCCTGCACCAATCATATCCACTTTGCAAATGACATCGAGCTCGAGGTGGTTTAAGGACGCGCATATGGAAGACTCCCAACAGACTCGAATGCCCAATATGCGCAATAAGTGCGTAAAATCATTATATATATTTATTGATAAATGTAAATGGCAATGGGATTAATTAGGGTATTTACGTACCCATTTATTTGGGAAGTTACTCAATTCTATATGTTACCATTTATTTTACAGTTTCCCAATTTTGTCAATCACAATTTCCTAAAAATACAAGCGAAATTGGCAGTAAAAGGGACTGACATCTTGTGTGCCAAAACTTTGGTGAAATTGTCATTAATAATGCTTAAACACCCCGTTCATCATATCCATAAATACTGTTGGGGTATTGGTCAACCCAAATGGCATGACAAGAAACTCGTAGTGCCCGTACCTCATGGGGTATTGGTCAACCCAAATGGCATAACCAGATCGAAGATCAATTTTGAGAACATTGTCTTACCCTACAACAGATCAAAAAATTCGTCTATCCTCAGTAGAGGGTACTTGTTCTTGATAGTAAGCTTGTTCAACTCCATGTAATCTATTCACATCCTCAGGATCCCATCCTTCTACTTCACAAACAAAACTAGAGCACCCCACGATGAGAAGCTAGGTATAATAAATCCCAGATTCAGTAATTCCTGTAACTATACCTTCAACTCCTTCAGCTCTGCTGGAGCCATTCAGTATGGTGCCCTTGACACTGGTTCTATACTTGGCGCCAACTCAATGATGAACTCAATCTCCCGGTAAGTCCTCAGAGAACACATCTAAGAACCCACACACCAATCTGGTCTCTTCTGGTCCCATTGGCATGCTCCTAGTGGAATCCACCACACTAGCTAGGAATCTTATACAACCTCATTGCAATAGGTCTCTAGACCTCAATGGTGATATCGTGGGAATGCGGGGTCCATGCACAAGGCCAAAAAAAACAAAGGTATCCTCACCCTCAGGCTCAAAAGTCACAATCTTCTTCTTGTAGTCTATAGTCTCCCCATACCTGACTAACCAATCCATCCCTAAAATCATGTCGAAATCTTCCATACTCAACTCAATCAAGTCCACTGATAGTTCCCTATTGTCCACCATAACTAGAAATGACCTAACCCATCTCCTAGAAAGTACCAGCTCCCCAATAGGAAATAAAGTCCCAAAGCCCATAGTATAATAATAACAAGGCCTACACAATCTATCAACCACTCTACTAGAAATAAATGAATGTGTAGCACTAGAATCAATCAATACAGTATATAAAGTGCCAGCGCTAGAAAGCTGACCTATCACCACTGAGGGACTAACCTCAGCCTATGCCTGAGTTAGGGTGAACACTCGAGAAGCAGTCAAGATGTCACGCTTACTTGGTTCTTCCACCTCCATGCTCAGGAAATCTTTCTTGAGGTGTCCAACCACTCCACACAAATAGCATGCCTTCGCCCAAATGGTGCTTCCTACACCTATCACATTCTAGGTAACTCCTCCATATCTCACTGTCGCCCTAGACACCCCAGCCCCTCCTATCAGGACCTCCATTGGTCGAGGTGTCAGGGGTCTTCCTCTTCTGATCAATAGGGCCTCCGGCCTTACCAGATTCTACAAATGGAGGCACTGCCCTCAAAATATCACGTCGTACAGCACTCTCCCTCCATATTTTTTTCTCTGCCTCCTCAGTTGTAAGGGCTTTCTCAACCACCTTGGCATAAGTAGTCTCCCTAAGTACTAATGTAATCTGCACATCCCGGGCTATTATAATATTCAGCCCCCGAACAAATCTGTCTTGTCTGGCTGCATCTTTAGGCACTAAGTCAGGTGCAAACTTAGCCTGTCTGTCAAATTTCAAGGCATACTCAGTGACTGTCATGCTGCCCTACACCAAACTGGTAAACTCGTTTACCTTCGTTGCTCTAACCGCGTTATTATAATACTTCTATTTGAACAGATCTCTAGACTAATCCCAACTCATGGTAGAAACATCTCGAGTTTGGGATGCCACCTCCCACCATATAGGGGTATCATCATGGAACATGTGGCACAAGCCACTCTGTCATTACTTACCACCCTCATAAAATCCAGGATAGAGGTAGTCAGTCTCATCCACTACTCATCCTTGAGCGGATCTGGTCCTCCCTCAAAGATTGGAGGATGTTGCTACCTAAATCTCTCGTACATTGACTCCCACCTGTTCTCAATATCAAGCTGTTGTACGGATGGTGCGACGATAGGTGGCAGGTCTGGTGCAATGTTCCCTAGTGGAACTTGCTATCTCGATAAGCGAATCTCTTCCTCTTGACTCTGAAGTCTGGCTTGCATATCAGCAAGCATCTTTTTCCAGTTCTTAGGGAAGGGCGGAGGGTTTTGTCCTTCGTTATCATCTCTAGCCTCGATCACAGCACTGGCTAGTCGAACCATTCGCCTTGGAGGCATAACTCTCCAAGTTTATCTGCAATCAATGACTCAGCTGATCAAGCAATGATATCAGGTTTTTGAAGTCATTCCACGGTCTAATGCTTACAATCAAGGAAAAATATATGCAATCATAATGCTAACAGGCATTCCAATAGTACTAACATACAATATCAATGCTAATAAGCATGCCCTATCAGTATATATCATGCTTCCTATTAAAAAGCCGATAAGGCATTTATATTTCATTTGAGTAGTTAAGCATATAATCACTTATACAGTTACCAAATCCTGAGCCGAGATTGTCTTTGGCGAGTGTACATGCCAAGCTAGTCTTCAGGAACCCTTAAACCTAGAACGCTCTGATACCAAGTTATAATACCATGGATAGCCAAGACCATTACACTGTGTATTTTAAACAGTGCTGGACTTGCTATTCAAGTCATTTGGATATAAACGAGTAACTAAGGATAATTAATGAATTAGGGTTTAAATATTTTGATAAAAAGAATAGTTGTTTTCATTAAAATGTTTGATTCTTTACATGGGATCCCAAAAATCAATGTTTACAAGGCATTTAGAACTTCAAAATCAATTACAACATAAGCCAGCCTAAGCGAAAAAAATTAATTTTTGGCTCTAGTCCCTATTGATCCCTCGATTGTGGCGATTGAGCAGCGGCAAATGAACACACTGCCCTTAAAGCTCTCCAACTCATGGCTAGTCTAGTTTACCTTTTCCCCTACCTGTACCACATATAACCCGTGAGCCTAGCCTCAGCAAGAATTATTTAATAAAAAAATTCAAATAAGCAACAATATATAAACAACAAGCTTAGCAGTAAAAATATGCTCAAGCAAAAAAATAATCCAATTTAGCAATGAATGAGTTAGACAAGTGCATCCGACACTTCTGAATACTTAGGTGACGTTCAGGCCTGTCTCTCTTAGGCTGAGCTCTCAGATTTTATTACCGACCCTGGCTATTTTAGGCCGAGCTATGTTCCACACGCTTGATGTCGGCGTTAGCTCCCTTAGGTCCTGCTTTCCCATTTTATATAATCAAACATATAGAATGCATAAGACACAATAAAATGCAGCATATACAAGCATGCCTAATCGAATAATCACATTTATAACCACAATCATATGAATTTACAAGGGTCCAAGCCCTGATTACAACCTGGGTGCAGTTTTCTTACCTTGAGTCCCGGGCAGGTAATGTATGGTGATCCCTAACACGATCCCTACTTCCAAGTCCTAGCGTTGTAACCTAGTCACAACGCAATAACGGACAACCATAAATCACAGAGACTATTTAAGAACTTCAAGGGAAATTTCTAGCCTTCGGGATCTCAAATTCTACTATATCGGGTAGTAGAAGCCTTCTCGAACCTTAAGATTTGAGTTCATGAGCTTAAAATCCCATTTGGAAAAAAAATCCCTATTTGAGCCGTGGCGGCCGCGACCCTCAACAAGTCAGAGAGAAAAATTCAAAAATTCCTTAGACACGTTCCGTGGTGAAACCCACCAAGCGTCGTGGTGCTAAGGCGGTTTAGTGAACCCCCCTCGGCCTCTGAGATCACGCGGGTCGCGGCGCTCCCTAAACAGCGTCGCACGCGTGACCCCGCGAACCCAGAGAAATATGGGTTTTTTCCCCATCCTCAAGTTACAACTTCTCCCTGAATCTCAGACCCAAAACTTGACCTCAATCCAGTATTACAGCATATTTAAAACCATAAAACATCTCTAGTAGCCTAAGTAAACAACATCCCATAACAAGGTACCCCAAATACACATCGAAACCTCAAAATGCAAAGATTCAGCATTTTGGGAGCTTGAGTTTAGGAGCTTACCCCAAATACAAAAATTTCAAGTCTGAAGTGCGAATTTGAAATTGAATTCCAATCTTAATAGAGCCTCCCAACACATTTCTTCCAATAAAATCTACACTAAGACCCCCCTAGAAACCTCAAATAATTAGAACTTGCCTTAACCTAATCTTAACTAAGAACACCAAAATCTAAGATTAAAAATAGAGCATTGAGTTCTTAGCACTTTGATTCTGAATTCCCATAAGCTAAGTGATTATCTTGGTAGATCAATCCCTTCCTTATGACATTGAATCTCCTTAGTTTTCACCAAAATCCTTCAATTATCCTATCTTCTGCTTGAGAGCCTAACACAAGTTTTTGAGAGAAGCTAAGAGAAGTGAATGGTGCCCAAAATGTGGTGTGCCAAGCTGCTGCTCCCTTGGTCTATTCCATGGGTCAGAATGACCATATTACTATTTCTTCCCAATTTCCTATCGAAGCCTTTCAAGGGTAATGCAGTCATTAGCCTAGATACCACTAAACCTTAATTATAATTAAGGTTCTCAATTAATCTTGACATACTAAAATAATCATAAAATAATTACCCATCACTTGAAAAATCCTGACTACACAGTAAGTTTCCCAAAATACCCTTAGGCTCACCTCGAGCCAAGTATTTGACCCCGTTGTGACTTTTCTGCTAACTCGCTCACTAGGATCGCCTCGAGCCGAATATCGTAAGTATATCCACATAATAATGTGCTCTCAATCACATAACACATATAATTACATTTATACCCTTAACGGGTTAAATTTACAAATATACCCTTATTAACAAAAAGGTCCCAAATGCATATTTAATACGCATAAACATGCATAATTATTCATATCACCATATAAATCATGCATCCCACATAATCACACATATATTTAAATAAATTTCACATATAAATCCAATGATGCCCTCCCGACACAATAATCAAGGCATTAAGCCTTATTAGCAAATTTAGAACGTTACAACTATCCCTTCCTACTGAAAATTTCGTCCTCGAAATTTACTTGAACAACTCGAGATGCTGATCTCGCATAATTGACTCTTGTTCCCAGGTCGCTTCCTTGACCTTGCTTGTAATGCCCTGGTTAGCCAAGGCCGTTACACTATATATTTTAAATAATGCTAAACTCGCTAAATGAGTCATTTTTCCATAACACATACAACTAAATATGATTAACGGTCCATAGTTAAAAATTTTGGTAAAAAATGATGGATATTTCATTAAAATGTTAAGCTATACATGGGATCCCATAATAAATGTTTACAAATTTGTTTATAGTTCCAAAAGGGTAATTACAACTCAAAAGTTACAACCTACCGACCTAAGCAGCAAAAATAGGGTTAAACCGTAGTTCCTCCAAGAAACCATGGTCATGGTGGTCAAGCGGCCGCATATGTATTCATGGCTTGTCCAGCTTCCCTTTTCCCTTACATGCACCACATAGCACCCGTGAGCCAAGGCTCATTAAGAAAACTTAAACATGCTCATAAGCAACTAATACGACGTTACCAAATCATAATAAGCATGCGTAGCAGTAATAACCCTAATCATGCATGCATACCGCTCAAATAAATGACTACAACGTCATATGGGGCCAGCTGCCCTAATTAAATGATTAATAAATCATACTGGGGCTCGTTTCCCAAAATACATGATAAATAAAACATACAGGGGCTCAGCGCCCTAGGATATGGGACTAATAAGTCACCCCGGGGCCCATTTTTCTATCCACTGTGTAACCAGCCTTAGAGCTAGCTCAATGTACCTGGCGCTTAATTTTTCCATGACCATTTGGTCGAACAAGAGTATAATGCGCTCCTGATTAGGTCAAACCATATTGACTAGAACTCAGCGCGCTATTGCCTCCCTTGACTTATAAGTCAACGCTTTTTGACCAGCGCTATTGCCGTCCTTAACTCATAAGTCAATGCTTTTCTCAATCAGATAATACAAACATGCATATATCATATAACAAATATCCAGATACAAATCATTCAACATGCTTAATCAAATAATCACATGCATAATCATAATCATGCACATTGACAGGGGTCCAAGACCTAATCAGGTTTATATTCAACATTCGGGCCAAGCCCTAATCACGTACATCACGTAATGGGTGCCATTTTCTTACCTCAGGTCCGAGTGTAATGTAAAATAAGAATGACCTTCAAGCATGATCCTGATTCTGAGCCCATAGTAGTAACCTAGTCATAACAAAATATAGAATCCCGTCAATAAGAAAATAGAGGCTTCCAGACTGAGTCCTAACCTTTGGGACTTCAGATTCTACTAAACTGGCAGTAGGATCGATCTCGAGCCATTAGGTTTGAGTTCCCGTCACTCAAAACCTAACTTGGCTAAAATTGACTATGTGGGCCGCGACTTGCCTCTGAGGGTCATGACGCACCTTTAATCCAAGGCCTCTCCCTTCCTCTGCCCAGGGACACGCGCCACGACTTGACCCTGAGGGTCGCGACGCGCCTACTCCAAACAGAGCCCCTGCGGCTTGGGTTCACACGGGTCGCGGCACACCAAGAACATGGTTGCGACGCGACCCTTCAAACCTAGAAAATCCCCTATTTTCCTTAGCCAAAACTCACCAAAAACCATCCCAAATCATACCCAAAGTCACACTTCAATCCCAGCACAACAGTAACACCAAACGAGCAACAAAACCCAAGCTCAATCTCCCTCAAAACTCCACCAAAACTTAAATTCACAACAAAAACAAAGCATAACTGAATCAAAACAGGGATTGGTGCTTACCTCAACTATGGATTAAATCATCGTAGCTACAGCTAGTAAATCCTAAACCTCAAGCTTTCAATTCCCAAGCCTTGAATTCTCCACTAATTTCCTCAAAATCAAACCAAGAATGAGAGAGAGTGTGATATTCTATTATTTTCCACTATGTTCTTAAATGAGAAAAGCTAGGTATAGCTATCCTTAGGAAAGAAATGACTGAAATACCCTTGCCCCTAGCTTAACTCAACACATGCCCCCAAGGACAACTTAGTTTTTTTCCACATATCCCATTAATCATAATTAACGCCTCACAATTCCAGTTACTTCCAGTATCCTCAAATAATTACTGATCAATCCCGGTAATGTACTAAGTTACCAAATTATTCCTAGGCTCACCCCGAGCGCAATATTTAACCCCATTATGACTAAACAGCTAACTTGCTCCCTAGGTTCGCCTTATGCTGAATAACTCAAATATATCCACATAATAATGTGGTCTCAATCGATAAACACACAAATATGCAAATATGCCCTCAACGGGCCAAAATTACTAAAATGCCCTTCTAATAAGAAACGCGCCCACATACATGCCACTTCAGTCATATAATAATATAACTCACATAATTCATATAGTCATGCATTAAAATCACATATTAATGCATTAAACAAGTTATTGCCCTCCTGGTCCCCTAATCAGGGAACTAAGCCATATTAGGGAATTTGGGACGTTACATTACTATTCCTCCATAAAACTTTAACTAGAGGAGTTGTCTTGTTTCTTAGAACCTTGTCTATTCTATCTAGGATTTGAACTGGTCGCTCCTCATAAGACAAATATGTCTGTAGCTCCAGATCCTCATATCCCAATACATGGATTGTATTTGACACATACTTCTGAAACATTGAGATGTGAAACACATCATGAAGTCCTGATAATGACGGGGGTAGAGCCAATCTATAGGCTACCTATTCGATCCTTTTCAGGATCATGAAAGGTCCTATAAACCTAGGGCTTAACTTTCCCTTCTTTCCAAACAATTTTACACCTCGTAGTGGTGAAACTCGCAGAAATACGTGGTCCCCTACTTGGAACTCCACGTCCCTACGCTTAAGGTCAGCGTAGCTTGTTTGTCTACTTTGTGAGGCGAGCATTCGAGCTCGGATCTTCTCAATAGCCTCATTAGTCCTCTGAACCATCTTAGGACCCAAATACTCCTTTCTCCCATACAACTGCTCATATGGAACTACTATGATCGTTGATTGATAGGTGTTATTGTATGAAAATTCTATCAATGGAAGGTACTTACTCCAAGACCCCTTGAAATCTAGTACACATGATCTAAGCATGTCCTCCAATATCTAAATTTTCCTCTCAGACTGCCCGTCTGTTTGAGGATGATAGAATGTACTGAACTTTAGCTGAGTTCTCATAGCTTTCTGCAGGTTTTCCCAAAACTTAGAGGTAAAATGGGATCTCGGTCCGATATTATAGATTTTGAAACCCCATGGAGACGTACAATCTCTCTCATATATAGCTATACATACTGGTCCACAGTACAGTTTGTCCTTACAGGCAATAAATTTGCTTACTTGGTATATCTGTCTACTATCACCCATACTGAGTCATGTTGCCCCACTGTCCTGGGCAAGTCTCCTACAAAGTTCATAGTAATATCTTCCCACTTCCACTCATAAATATCTAAAGGCTATAACAACCCCGCTGATTGCTAGTGTTCAACCTTCACCTACTGACAGGTTAGACACTTTGCCACATAGTCGACCACGTCCTTCTTCATCCCAGGCATCCAATGCAACGACTTCAGATCCCGATACATCTTCATGGTGCTTGGATGTAGTGAGTATGGTGTGGTATGAGATTCATCCAGGATCTCTCGTCTCATACCCATATCCATGGGAACAAAAATACGATCCTTGTATCTCAGCAAACCCGTCTCTATAATGGAATAATCCTTAGCTACTCTACTTAGGACATCCTCTCTAAGCTTCATCAACTATGAATCACTCATCTCCCCCACCTCTATTCTCTCCATGAGAGTGGACTACAAAATAATATTGTCCAACCGACCCACCAACAACTCTATCCTCGCTCTAGTTATGTCCTCTACTAATTCGTTCGATATTTGCTTTGAACTGAACAACTATCATGGACCTCTCCGACTCAAAGTGTCTGCCACTACGTTGGCTTTTCGTGGGTGGTAGAGAATCTCACATTCATAATCTTTTACTAACTCTAGCCAATGTCTCTGTCTTATGTTTAGGTTCTTCCAGGTGAATAAATACTTCAAGCTCTTATGATCGGTGTATATCTCACACTTTTCTCCATACAAATAGTGTCGTCACACTTTCAGTGCAAATACCACCGCTGTTAACTCAAAATCATGAGTAGGGTACCACTGCTCATATTCCTTCAGCTGTCGCGATGCGTAGGAAATGACCTTTCTAGTTTGCATCAACACATGTCCTAACTCTAGTCTTGATGCATTACAATACACCACAAGCTTATCCCTATTTGAAGGAAGACTCAGCGCTGGAGCAGTAATCAGTCGTCGCTTCAACTCTTGGAAGCTATTCTCACATCTATCTGACCACACAAACTTCAAGTTCTTCCGTGTCAATTTTGTCAATGGTGTAGCAATTGAGAATCCTTCCATGAATTGTCGATAATACCCTACCAAGCCAAGGAAACTTCTTACCTCCGAGGTGTTCCTTGGCCTCAGCCAATCCCTAACTACTTCTACTTAGGTCGGATCCACCTTAATTGCATCTCCACTGATAATGTGACCAATGAATGTCACATGCGATAACCAAAACTCGCACTTTTTGAACTTGGCATATAATCAGTGCTCCCTCAGTCTTTATAATACTAACCGGAGATGCTGCTCATGCTCTGCCTCTAAATGAGAGTAAACCAAGATGTCGTCGATGAAGACAATCATGAACTGATCCAAATAATCCATGAGCATCCTGTTCATCAGATCCATAAATGCCACTGGGGCATTGGTCAGCCCAAATGACATGACTAGAAACTCATAGTGCCCGTACCTCATGCAAAAGGCCATCTTCGGGATATCCTCATCCTTGATCCTCAGCTGCTGATAGCCAGATCAAACACCAATCTTTGAGAACACTGTCTTACCCTGCAACTAATCAAACATGTTGTTTATCCCTTGTAGAGGGTACTTGTTCTTGATAGTCACCTTGTTCAACTCCATGTAATTTATACACATCCTCAGGGTCTCATCCTTCTTCTTCACAAACAAAACCGGAGCACTCAACAGTGAGAAGCTAGGACTAATAAATCCCAAATCTTATAATTCCTGTAACTGTACCGTCAACTCCTTCAGCTCGTCCGGAGCCATTTTGTATGGGCCCCTCGATACTGGTTCTATACTTGGGGCCAACTCAATGACAGACTCAATGTCCCGGTGTGGTGGTAGTCCCGATAACTCCTCAGGGAATACATCTAAAGAACTTACACACCTATCTAGTCTCTTCTAGCCCACTTGCATGACCCTAGTGGTATCCACCACACTAGCTAGGAATCCTATACAACCTCTTCGCAATAGGTCTCTAGCCCTCGATGTTGATATCATGGAAATGCAAGGTCCATGCATAATGCCAAAAGAAATAAAGGGGTCCTCATCCTCAGGCTCAAAAGTCACCATCTTCATCTTGCAGTCTATAGTCGCCCCATACCTGACTAAAAAATCCATCCCCAAAATCATGTCAAAATCGTCCATACTGAACTTAATCAAGTCTGGTGATAGATCTCTATTGTCCACCAACACTAGCAATGACCTAACCCATCTCTTAGAAACTACAAGCTCCCCAATAGGCAATAAAGTCCCAAACTCTGTAGTATAATAATCATAGGGCCTACACAATATATCAATCACTCCACTAGAAATAAATGAATGTGTAGCAATAGAATCAATGAATACAAGTGCCAGCACTAGAAAGCTTACCTATCACCATCGAGGGACTAGCCTCAGCCTACGTCTGAGTCAGGGCGAACACTCGAGAAGAAGTCAAGCTGTCACCCTTACTTGGTTCTTCCATCTCTACACTCGGGCAATATTTCTCGAGGTGTCCAACCACTCTGCAAAAATAACATGCCTTTGCTCGACATTTGCCCAAATGGCACTTCCTACACCTAACACATTCTGGGTAACTCCTCCATGTCTCACTGTAGCCTTGGCGGCCGCCCTGGACACCTCAGCCCCTCTTATAAGGACTTGCAGTGGTTGAGGTGTCAGGGGTCTTCCTCTTCTAATCACTAGGGCCTCCGCTCCTACCAGATCCTACAAATGGAGGCACTGCCCTTTGAAAATTATGTTGTGCAACACTCTCCCTCCATATCTTGTTCTCTGCCTTCTGAGTTGTGAAGGCCTTCTCAAACACCTGGGCATAAGTAGTCTCCCCAGGTACTGATGTATTCCGCACATCCCGGGCTATCATAGCATTCAGCTCCCAAACAAATCTGTCTTGCCTGGTTGCATCTATAGGCACTAGGTCAGGTGCAAATTTAGCTAGTCTATGAAATTTCAGGGTATACTCAGTGACTGTCATGATGCCTTGCATCAAACTAGTAAACTTGTTTACCTTCGCCTCTCTAATCGGATTACTGTAATACTTCTGGTTGAACGAATCTCTAAACTCATCCAAACTCATGGTAAAAACGTCTCGAGTCTGGGATGCCACCTCCCACCATAAACGGGCATCATCCCGGAACATAAAGGTGGCTCAAGCCACTCTATCATAGCCTACCACCCTCATAAAATCCAGGATGGAGGTAGTCAAGCTCATCCACTGCCAAGCCTTGAGCAGATCTGGTCTTACCCAAAGATTGGAGGATGTTGCTTCCTGAATCTCTCGTACAACAACTCCCACATGTTCTCATTCTCAGGCTGCTGTACGACTGGTGCCACGACAGGTGACAGGTCTGGTCTAGTTTTCTGGGGCGGAACTTGCTATCTTAGTAAGTGAATCTCTTCCTCTTGACTTTGAAGTCTGGATTGCATACTAGCAAGTATATAATGCCAGTTCTCAGGGACTGGCAGAGGGTTCTGTCACTGGTTATCATCTATAGTCTCGATCTCAGTACCGGCTAGTCGAACTGATTGCCTTGGAGGCATAACTCTCCAACTTTATTTGCAATCAATGACTCTACTGATCAGGCAATAATATCAGGTTTTTGAAGTCATCCCATGGTCCAATGCCAACAATCAAGCAAAAGAATACGTAATCATAATGCTAACAAGAATTCTAATAGTACTAACATACACTATCAATGCTAATAAGCATGCCCTATCATGTATACATAGTAGTCAAGGGCCACGCCCAATCAACATATCTCATGATTCCTCTTAAATAATAGATATGGCATTTATATTTCATTTGAGTAGTTAAACATATAATCATATATATATATATATATAGTTACCAAACCCTGAGTCGAGCTTGTATTTAGCAGCAAGTGTACATGCCCAACCAGTCTTCAGGAACCCTTAAATCTAGACCGCTCTGATACCAAGTTGTAATGCCATGGATAGCCAAGACCATTACACTGTGTATTTTAAATAGTGCTGGAATTTCTAATCAAGCCATTTGGATATAAACATGTAACTACGAATAATTAACGAATTAGGGTTTAAATATTTAAATGATAGGAATAATTGTTTTCATTAAAAAGTTTGAGTCTGTACATGGGATCCCAAAAATCAGTGTTTACAAGGCATTTAAAACTTCAAAATCAATTACAACATAAGTCGACCTAAGCAAAAAAAGTAAGTTTTGGCTCTAGTCCCTATTGATCCCTCGGCCGTGGCGGTCGAGTAGCTGCAAATGTACACGCCGCCCCTAAAGCTTTCCAACTTTCCCTTTCCCCTACCTGCTCCACATCAATTACTTAGACTATTTAAGAGCTTTAAGGTAAATTTATAGCCTTCATGATCTCAAATTCTACTAAACCGGGTAGCAGAATCCTACCCAAGCCTTTAGATTTGAGTTCTCACGCTTAAAAAATCTATTTGGCCAAAATTCCCTATTTGAGCCGCGACGCCCCCCACAAGCATCGCGACCCTCAACAAGTTAGAGAGAAAAATTCCAAAATTCATTAGACACGCGCCGCGACACAACTCACCCAGCGTCGCGGCGCTAAGGCAGTTTAGTGAACCCCCATAAACCTCTGAGTTCATGCAGGCCACGATGCTCTTTGAACAGCGCAAACCCAGAGAAATCTGGGTTTTTCCCCATCCTCAAGTTATGACTTCTCCCTGAATCTCAGACCCAAAACAAAACCTCAATCCAGTATTTCAGCAGATTTACAACAATAAAATATCTCTAGTAGCCTAAGAAAACCACAAGCCATAACAAGGCACCCCAAATGCACACCTTAACCTCAAAATGAAATGATTCAACATTTTGGGAGCTTGAGTTTAGGAGCTTTTCCCAAATCCAAAAATTTCAAGTCTGAAGTGCGAATTTGAAACTACATTCCAAGCTTGATAGAGCCTCCCAACAAGTTTCATCCATCAAAATCTACACTAAGACCCCCCTAGAATCCTCAAATCATTAGAACTTGACTTAACCTCATCTCAACCAAGAGCACCAAAATTTGGGATTAAAAACAGAGTTATTAGTTCTTACCTCTTTGATTCTAAATTCCCAGAAGCTAAGTGAGGATCTTGGCAGCTCAATCCCTTCGTAATGACCTTGAATCTCCTTTGTTTTCACCAAAATCCTTCAATTTGCCTATCTTGTGCTTGAGACCCTAATACAAGTTTTTGAGAGAAGCTAAGAGAAGTGAATGGTGCCCAAAACGTGGTGTGCCAGGCTCTGCTACCTTGGCCTATTTCATAGGTCAGAATGACCATATTACCCTTTCTTCCCAATTTCCCATCAATGCCTTTCAAGGGTAATACGGTCATTAGCCTAGATACCACTAAACCTCAATTATAATTAAGGCTCTCAATTAATCCCGACATACTCAAATAATCACCAAATAACTACCCATCACCCGATAAATCCCAACTACACACTAAGTTTCCCAAAATACCCCTAGGCTCACCCCAAGCCGAGTATTTGACCCTGCTGTGACTTTTCCGCTAACTCGCTCACTAGGATCGCCTCGAGCCAAATATTGTATATATATCCACATAATAATGTGGTCTCAATCACATAACACATATAATTACATTTATACCCTTAACAGGTCAAATTAACAATAATGCCCTTATTAATAAACGGTCCCACATGCATATTTGATACACATACACATGCATAATTATTCATATCACCACATAAATAATGTATGCCACATAATCACACATGTATTTAAATAAATTTCACATATAAATCTAATTATGCCCTCCCAACACACTATTCAAGGCACTAAGCCTTATTAGTAAATTTGAGACGTTACAATGGTAAATTTGTTTTATACGATTAATTATCAAAAATAAAATTAACAATGGGAATTAGGTTTAGAAATAAAAGTCACATATACGATTTCCAGAAATAGGAGCCTAGCGTGTCCGTGCTAATCAGCTGGTTAGCCCTAGCGCTCTATGGGCGCGATAGCGCCTAAGGACTGGTGTGACTGCACCAGCTGCCCAAAAATGCATATTTTTTAGATTTTGATGTACCAATTTGATACAATTGGTACCTTTTTCGATTAGGGTTTATTGCAGTAGAGTTTTAAGACATTCTTAAGAATACTTTGATTATGAGTTAGCTTTAAGAGGGACATGGAGGTATTCTTAATATTGTGTTTGGTTTGACTTGAGATTTAAGCTTTCGATGTTGTATGATATGATAGGCTCGATAAGGATACTTGAAGGGACACGTTTGTGTGTTTGGAGCTTTGTTGGAAGGGTGGACGCCTGCACGCAGGGTGTATGCTCGACGTACTTTGTGTGGGGACTTTGTAAGTTATATTATAAAGTTTGATATAAGCTATGCTATGAATTATATTATGAATTATGTTGGAAATTTTGTTATGAATTATATTGTGAACCATGTTATGAATTATGTCCTGAATTATGGTATGAATCATGTCATGAATTATGGTATGAATCATGTTATTATTTATGTTAGGATCTATGTTATTGATTGATGTTGTAGGTTTGTGTAACATGCTTACGTTATGAAAAATGCATGCTTATGTAAATTTGTGTTGGGTTGCACAACAGGTTGGAATGACACCGGTAATATGAGTATGGGTTGAATATGTTACGTTATCTTTAATGTATTCTATGTTTAAATTATGCTATATCTTATGGTTATGTTACGATACAATCATTTTGGATTATGGAACTTTGTATGGAAAGGTATCAACAAAAAGTAGTTTATGTCTTAGGTTGTGATAATATGATTTACTTTATGTATTGTATTTTATGTTTTACGCTTTGTGATTTTATGTATTTAATTGTTTGGCTTTGAGAATTGTGTTGTATATATCTCTTTTTGATGGGCGTTAGCTCATGGGTACTCTATGTTGCAGGTAAAGGTGTAAGTGTCGTTGATGAGATAATGAGTTGGAGCAGGCTCAGTCAGATGTGTGCATGTCGTGATTGGTTGATCTGGGGGTCAAGGGGAGCTACTTACGCATTATTGTTATAAAATTTTTTAACATTTGGTTTTATTTTGTGTATTAAACATTTATTTTTATTTACGTCATGCATGTAAAAAATGATTTATTTTAAATATCAAGATATCGAGTTTCATGTTTGTAAAGGATATTTAATTCATCTTGTATTCAAATGAGCTCAATAAATGTTTTGTAGTAAGTTATGCAGTTTGTGTCGGGTTGTCACACACTTATTCGAGCTGGGCCGTTAGCGTAATATGCTCTGTAACGCCCTACTAATCTAGAACAATTACACTATGTGTTTAAAATAATGCTAAACTCGATAAGCAAGTCATTTAAACTTAAACGTGTAATTAAAGTTAATAAATAAGTTAGGTACTAAATTTTTTGGCCAAAAGAGTATTACTTAAAAGAGTTCAATATATACATGGGATCCCAGAAAAGAGTTTATCAACATGTATAGGATAAACAAAACAGAAAATAGCTGTCTTAAGCAGCAAAATAAACTATAGTTCTAGATCCTCAAAAGAAGTCTCGACTGTGGTGATCGAGCAGGCTGCATATGTACAAATCACTTCGAAGCTCTCCAACTCATGGCTGGTCCAACTTCTCTTTTCCTTACCTGCAACACGTAGCACCTGTGAGCCAAGGCTCATCAAGAAAACTCAAATACATAACAAATAATCAATGAGATATAAATCATTATTAGCATGCTTAGCAATCAGTACCCAACTCAAGCAGACATTCAATCCATCTATGCGGCCATAGAGCTACACGAGAGCATCCACACTCCTTTCTTCCAAGCGACCACAGAGGCGTACAAGCGCATATCGCACTTCCAGATTGGCCCAGCCATAACGGTCTGCATTCGGCATGCTAATTCCAACCACGACTTATAAGTCGAGCTTTCCAATTAGATACAACCAAGTATGTATTTCATACATAACACAACTATGCATAATATACTCTTTCATGTCTAAATAAACATTCCAATGCATGGTCATAACCACGTTCAATGACAGGAGCCCAAGCCCTAATCTCAACGCGGTGCAGTTTTCTTACCTCAAGTCTTGAGTGATAATGCAAGGCGACCCTGAGCACTATCCTTTCCTCCCGAGCCTAGCAAAAACCTTAGTCATAACACATTAAGTAATATCCATCAAGAGCTAAACCAATTAAGAACTTTAAGATCGAGCCCTAGCCCTCAGGACCTCAGATTCCACTAAACTGATTAGTAGAATCATTCCCGAGCCCTCTAATTTGGTTTTCCAAAACCCAAAGCCACATACTTGAAAATTCCCATTTAGTGTCGCGTCGCCTCCCAGCTACACCACAACCCCACAATAGGCAGATAGGCCTCTAAGAATTCCTAAGCATTTTGCGCCGCAACGACCACTACCTAGGGTCGCAGTGCCCCACTTGGTAGAGAGCTAACCCATAAAATTTACCCATTTTGAGTCGCGACGGTCTGAGGGGAAACCCACCCTTGAAGAAACTCAAATGGGCCACAACGATCAACCCAAGCTTCGCGACACTACTGCAAAAACCCAGAATATTTTGATAAATTGCCCATTGATTCCAAATTCCAATTCAACAACTTTCCTACAATTTTTCGACCATAGAACGCCTTTAGCACCTTAAACACTCAGCAAACAACAACCAAAACCCTAAAAAAAAACCCTAAAACACCAAAACTCAAAGACTTACAAAGAACACTTAAGTAAACCCAAAGATAAAACTCCTTACCTCTGAATTCCTCAGCAACTCTAATTCCCTTAGCTTGATGATGCCCCTAGTAGCCTCTAGTCCTCAACCACAAACTCAATTCAACCTCAGATCACCCTTAGGTTAAGAATTCTAGGAGAAGCTCTCCAAAAACCCAAAGAGAGCAAAGGAAGAGAGAGAAAGAGAGAACGTGAAATTGTGTTCTACCTAAGCTGAGTCTTCAGCTATATCAATGGCAAAAGACTATTTTGCTCCTGCCTTATCTAACTTCCAAGTTAACCCCAAGGGTGTTTTGGTCATTTGGCACCAATTCCTACTAAACCTCAAATCATACTTAAAATTCCCAATTAATTCCACTAATCCCAAAAATACGAATATTTTCCCAAAATATAACTCATACTCCAATAATTCCTAGTAATCCACCAAATTACCAAAATACCCCTAGACTCACCCCGAGCCAGGTATTTACCCTTGTTGTGGCTTTTTTGCTACTTTACTCAAAATGACCAAATCTTGCTGAATATCTCAAATATATCCACATAATAATGTGGTCTCAAACATATAACACACATAATTGCAATTATACCCTCAACATGTCAATATTACGAATATGCCATTCTTTAACAAAAGCAGGCCTTTAAGCACATTTAATATACTTAAACATGCATAATCAGTAATATTATAATATAACTCATGCAATACACATAATCACATAAATATTCAATAAAATCACATAATATCACATATAATCCCATCCCACTAATCAAGGCATTAAGCCTTATTAGGAATTTTGAGATGTTACATGCTCGGAACATGGTAGCTCCTAATCAATCAGCACTGTAAAACCCTCAACCAGCCCTAGTGCACCAAGCCAATTAATCAACAGCTCTCCGAGCTCTAGGCAGCCAATTCATTCCTCCTCCCGTCAAAGGAAAGGATATAGTCCCTATTGCAGGCATACCTCATTCAGCAAGTACGAGCAATGGAACTCAAAAAAGATATATGTAGGAGCTAAAAACTCATGAGGGTGCAATATTTACTCTGGAGCAGAGGTTATATAAACAAAAATGTAATGAACCAACTAGTTCTAAGACTTTGGACCATTAAATCTACTACACATAAACACTATTCATAAGGAACCATACATACGAAATAGTCATAACTTTATTAAAAACTATAAAGTAAGAGTTGAAATACATAAATACAGGGTATGGGATCCCAATGTTTGAAAAATAAAACATAACTTTAACATAAATACATTTTTTACAAAATCAAGTGCGGAAAATACATAGAAAGCATAATTAAAATGACTAAAAACAACGTCGTCCTCGAATTGTACACGCAGTCCACCGAATCCATTCTTCCTTAATATATAGTCCCAAGCTGCCCAGAATCTTTCCGCTGCCATAACTATTTTCCTACATACATAAAAATAAAGGAATGAGCCTAATGCCCCGCAAGGAAAATCTACTAAAAGCATAAAACATAAACTATAAACATATGACTATAAAAATGTATATAGGACTACAATATTAATGGCCATTATGACATGTGATAAATCATCTATGTCCCCTGTCTAATATTTGAGGTAGGTTAGATCACATGATAGTATATGATAACCCATCTAGATCCTCTTTCTAATATCTGAGGTAGGGTGAATAATAACTCTAAACATGAAAATGATATACACTAGGGCTTGCTGACTAAGCAACTAATGAGCCCATGATAAAAACATAACATAACGTATTATAGCATAAACATATCATAACATATCAAAAATAAACATAACACATAAGCATATAGAAACTATCCTATTTTGCTTACCAATACCAGGATTTGAGAACAAGGACGGGATTTGTATCACTCCTAAAAACCAACAATGAGAAGGTGAGTATTTCTAAAAGAAGGAGATGAAAAAGAAATGAGTCTAAACCACCGAGAAGAAGAGCTTACCTAAAAGAAACCTCAAGTTCAAAGAACTTAAATGCCTAACCAAGAATGGAAAATATTGAGTTAGGATTTGAGTAAAGAAAACTATAAGAAACTAATGAAACATACAGAAATGAACTAGGAATAGGAATACCTTTGAATGCACTAGAATCGAACTACACCTTGACATCAAAAAACACACTATTAACCTTACTTCCCAAGTGTTTTTAAAGCTTTAAATGATAAAGCTTATAACCCCAACCCAAGTGTTTATCACTCAAAATTAAACCTAGCAACTTCAAGACTCTGAACTCATCTTGAAGAATGAAAGAAATGGCTGGCTACTAGGTCCAATTTTTAGAGTTCAAGGAGTGAAAAGATCTTCTTTTAGATTGAATAAAAACAATGAATATTTAATTAAAAAACATTTGAATATTCGTTTAGCAGAGGCTTAAGACTCAATCAAAAGATTTAGAGGCTTGCTAAGAGGAAAATGAATGAAATGAGCTCGGTTTCAAAACCATTTAAAAAATCTTGCCCTAGGGCCGATATATCGCCCATGGTAGGCGATATATCGCCTGGGCTTATATCCCCAAGGCTCGTCAAAGCGTTCGTGCGAAGTTACGTGTTTTCGGATTCCCCGTGTGGCGATATATCGCCCCTAGAGCTGTGATATATCGGCATACTCTGAATTATTATACACGGAATTGCACTTTTTTAGCCTAATTTGAACTGAATAAACAGTTTTGACTGAGTCATATAACGATTTTAAAGCTACTGGCAGATTCTTGGGTTTTTAAATATTTCTCTTATAAAACTATTCCTCAAAAATACTTAATTTCTCAATAAACATGCACATGACAAGTGTCATGATCTTATTAGTCCTATCCAAAACTTATAGTATAATAAATATTACCTTCATGATCAGCTATATTAATCAAACCTTATGCTATAATTAATATTCTTAAACTATAGGTTAAACTTATAAAATATGTAAGTGTTGCTACGAGTGTTCAACTAAGTCCCGGCTTGAACCAAAATCCATAGTAATAAACATATCTTCTAAAATCCATACTATAACTACTAATAGCTATTACTACTACTTCTACTACTACTACTACTACTACTACTACTACTACTATCTAACCAGCTAAGTAAAATTCTTGGACTCTACAATTCTCCCCTACTAAAAAGAATTTCTTCCTCGAAATTTACTTACCAAAAAATTCTTGATACCGGCCTTGCATGTCTTCCTCTAACTCCCACGTTGCCTCCCGTTCAGAACTATTACTCCATAGGACTTTGACTATCTGAATACTCTTGGATCGTAACTACTTCATCCCTCTATCTAGCATGCTATCCGGTCGTTCCTCATAACTCAAGTCTTTCTGGAGTGCTACCGTATCATACTTGAGGACGTGAGATGGGTCTGACACATACTTTCATAGTATTGAGATGTGAAACACATTGTGGCTATCTACTAAAGCTGGTGGTAAGGCTAATCTATATGCATCTACTCCCACTTTGTCCAATATCTCAAAAGGACCTATAAACCGGGGACTAAGCTTGCCTTTCTTCCCAAACCGCTTTACGCCTTTCATGGGAGATATCTTCAGGAAGACATGATCTCCAACTTTGAATTCCACATCACGCTGCTTGGCATCCACATAGCTTTTCTGACGGCTTTGAGCAGCGAGCATGTGCTTTCTAATCAGCGCTACTGCTTCTTGAGCTTTTCTAACAGCTTCGGGACCAAGAAGTTGCCTTTCTCCTACTTCATCCCAATGTAATGGCGATCGGCACCTTCTTCCATAAAGTAACTCATAAGGTGCCATCCCGATCATTGACTTGTAGCTATTGTTGTAGGAGAACTCTCTCAGCGGCAAGTACTTATTCCATGATCCTCCGAAATCAAGTACACAAGCACGTAACATATCTTCTAAAATCTGTATGGTACACTCGGGCTGACCGTCTGTCTGAGGATGAAAAGCTATACGAAGCCTTAAATTAGTACCCATGGCTTGCTGTAAACTTCCCCAAAATCTCTATGTAAACATCGATCCTCTATCAGACTCTATTGTCTTGGGGATTCCATGCAACCGTACTATCTATTGGACATAGATGTCTGCGTATTGATCTACTGTGTATGAAGTCTTAATAGGCAGGAGCTGACTTGGTTAGTCTATCTATTACTACCCAAGCCGAATCATGCTGCTTATTTGTTCGTGGCAAACCCGTCACAAAATCCATAGCTATATCGTCTCAATTCCATTTAGGTATGCTAAGTGGTTCCAATAAGCCTGCAGGCCGCTGATATTCTGCTTTCACTTGCTGGCATACTAAGCATTTGCACACAAATTATACTATATCCTTCTTCATCCATGGCCACTAATATATTTCCTTGATGTCGTGCGTCATCTTGGTCGACCCTGGGTGAACTGAGTATGGGGTAATGTGCGCTTCTTCTAGAATCGTCATCTTAATCCTTTGATCATTTGGCACGCATACCCGATCCTTATATCTCTATAACCCTTGACCTGATATTGAGAAATGTGTGGCCTAGCCTTCTCTGAATACATCCATATGTGCTACTAATGTGTCCTCATGCCTTTGCCCAATCCGTATATCTTCTAACAGAATTGACTGGATAGACAAATTAGCCAGCATACCAATGACTACTTCTATTCCGGCATTAATCAGCTCCTTCTACAGCAGCTTTTCTATTCCAGCTAGTGCTGATATACTTCCATAACTCTTCCTACTTAGTGCATCAGCAACTACGTTTTCCTTTCCTGGGTGGTATAAGATTTCCCAGTCATAGTCCTTCACTAGCTCTAACCACCTGCGCTGCCTCATGTTGAGCTCCTTTTGAGTGAAGAAGTACTTAAAACTTTTTTGGTCCGTATAAATCTCAAACCGTTCTCCGTAAAGATAATGGGGCCAGATTTTTAATGCAAATTCCACCGCTGCCAACTCCATATCGTGAGTTGGATAGCGTTGCTTGTACTCCTTCAGCTGCCTTGAGGCGTAGGCTGTCACCTTGTCATTCTGTATCAGCACGCAACCCAACCCTTGCTTTGATGCATCGCAGTAGACTATAAACTTGTCGTTGGGTGTCGGTACATAGAGTACAGGTGCTGAGCACAGCTTATCCTTAAGCAAGTGGAAACATTTTTCACACTTATCAGTCCAGTTGAACCTTTGCTGCTTCCGGGTCAGGTTGGTGAGCGGAGTGGCTATCATAGAAAAGCCCTCTACAAACCTCTGATAATAACCTGCTAATCCCAGAAAGCTTCTTACTTCTAATGCGTTCTTTGGTCTTGGCTAATCCTTCACAGCCTCTACCTTGGATGGGTCTACTGCAACTCTGTCCATGGATATAATGTGCCTGAGGAACGCCACTTGCGAAAGCCAAAACTTTCATTTCTTGAACTTGGCGTAGAGTTGATGCTCCTTTAGTCGTAAAAAGATCAACCTTAAGTGCTCATCGTGCTTAACTTCATCCTTTGAGTATACTAAGATATCGTCAATGAACACTATGATGAATTTATCCAAGTAGTCCTTAAAGACCCTATTCATTAAATCCATAAACGCGGTTGGAGCATTGGTAAGACCGAAAGACATAACTAAAAACTCGCAATGCCCATAACGAGTTCTAAAGGCTGTCTTAGGAATATCTTCTCCCCGTAACTTGAGCTTATAGTACCCGACCCATAAATCAATCTTTGAAAACACGGTCGCACCTCAGAGTTGATCAAACAAGTCGTCAATCTGGGGTAGCGGGTACTTATTCTTAATCGTTACCTTATTCAGCTCGCGGTAATCTATGCACATTCGCATGCTTCCATCCTTTTTCTTCACTAATAGCACCGGTGCTCCCCATGGAGAATGACTTGGTCTAATGAAACCCAAGTCTAGGAGTTCTTGTAGCATCATCTTTAACTCCTTGAGTTCTATAGGGGTCATCCGGTATGGTGCCTTGGAGATAGGCTCGGTGCCTGGTGCTAATTCGATTGTGAAGTCAATTTCCCGAGTCGGCGGCAACCCTGGCAAGTCGTCGGGAAATAATTCTGGAAATTCTTTTACAATGCGGAAGTCTCCAACCCTACAACAAATTTGACTAAATATTACATTAAAATATTACATAATTTTAAAATCGTTATTGTTGATTAGCATAAAAAATATGGAGAAAGTAAAATAGCGCCAAATGAATTTTTTTGTTAAAACATCCCGCCTTTAACTTTTTCCCCACTCTTAACTCACTTTTTCATTCTCTAAAATCATAAAAAAAAAAAAAAAAAAAAACTCTCCTGAAATGGGTTATCTCTCGCCTCACTCGGTCTTTCTTTCTCTCTATCCCTTCTCTCTCTCTCTCTCTCTCTCTATCTCTCGCATGGCCGACGGATGAATGGAAGGGTACAGGGGCTTCCATTTCTCACCGATGGGCTTCGGGCAAGGACTGTTTACCTTCCCCTTGTGTTGTTTCTCAGTCACAATAACTCTTTTCCACGGTATATATCTCTCTCTCTCTCTACTTGCAATTGCAGAGACGATGTGTGGGATTTGAACACACGATGGGCTCCTGAGGTTAGTAGAGATCTTGTGATGATTCTTTGTTCTTAATCTTATTGTGGTAATAATTTTTGTTTTCAAGTTCTCTGAAATAATTTTCTCTAGTCTCTGGGACTAATTTCCTACTTCGAAACCATCCCCACTTCACTCTCTCTTGGAAGAATAGGTGACGGCGCCTGGCGGAGGCAAAGGCAAAGGCGAGGTCACAGGTTCGACGCTGCGTGGGTCTTCTCCTCCTCAGCACACGACGAAGGCGAGATCTGGTATGTTTCCTCTCAACTTATTTTTGTTGCTGTTTGTTGGTTCATGGTAGTCGAAGGCTTAGTATGGGGTATTTTAATTACTATGTGTTTAATAATCTTATAGGTATCAGTAAGATTTTTCTATGAGTTTTATTTTTTTGCTTCAGATTTACGATTATATTTCATAGCCATGAGTTCGTTCTATGATAGATTTTATTATATGTTTTGATTTGCAAGTATCATATTTATGAATTTATTTTATCTTTTGTTTAAGATTTGTGTATCAAAACTGGTTTTAGATTTCAATTTCATATCAGATCATCAATGTATATGTATATATATGTGTGTGTATTTGTGTTGTTTGGCCTTGTTATTCTATTTTACTGTTTCAACTCATGACTTGTTTTCTTCTCAGTATTCTTATGAGCTTCTTCTGCAATTTCTGCATAAGTCTCAATCTACCACTGTACTTGGTATTATCAAATGAGCATATCAACTTTCAAGGTACACGTTTCTTCTTTTACCGCTATGTAAAAATGCTTCCTTTATTTTTATATGACGTGTAATGTATGCATGTGTATTGGTTTGCAGTTTCTCCTGGACAGCCCAACTCAATTTCTGATGATGCGGAGGCTGTTACATTGACTGGAAACAGCCAGGATGCAGTCAGTCAGATTAATGAGAAGGAAATACATTGGGGGGTGAGTCAACAAAGTTATCTTGTTTCAATCGGGTTTGCTTTTTTCTGTTACCCCCTCTTTGTGCTCTGAGTATTACACTTATGATCCATTGATTCATGTTGGTATGTTGAAGTTAAAATGGAATCTAAATATCTTTTATTCATTCCTTTTTCATTTGTCTTCTGATCTCAGTATTTATCACATGTTTTTCCCTTTTTCATTTTCATTCAAAATTATTTAGGAATGATAAGCATCATTCTTCTTTTCTAAATTAATTATTTAAAACTTGGTCAACCTACAGAGAGTTATTTAGTAGCCTAAAAGAGGTTTTTTTTTTCTTTCTATACGAAAGTTTCCCATATATGTTTGTTAGTAATAGGAAATTTAAGTAGTTGCCATACTTTTATAGTTGCTGGAAGACTCTTTGGAAGAACGCTTGGAAAAGACTGGGGGTTTGCTTTGTGATTCTGAAAAGGCAGAAGGAGAAACTAAAGAGTCGGAGTGGGAGGAAAATAAGGTACAAAAATGTTTGGTTGTTTCTTTTACTATCCATATCTGTGTAACCTCTGTTTAGACTGTGTTTGTGACTGTCTAGTTATAGGATATTTATCTGGCATCTACTCTTGTGATGCTTAATATTAACTCGTGTGTTCAGAAAAGATCAACATGAGGAAAGCAGGGCTCATCAGTTAAAAAGCTGAAAAAAGACAAGGCAATGGGAGCAACAGGGAAAGCCACTCGTCCTGAGACAAACATTGTAACTATGGCACCAAGAGTCAAACCAGAGCTTCCTTAAGGTATAATTTATTTATTTTTCAAGATTTTATATATCTTTGATTTTTTGCTCTCTTTAGGTGCATTTCCTTAATATTTAGTTCTGTTTTTTACATGAATAACAGGTGCTGGAATTAAGTATTTGTTAGAATATAATGATATATTAATTATTTTTGGTATTTTTAATGTTAGATGATAAATTTTAAAGTTCGTAATTAAAAGACGTAAAAAACTTATGATGAAGAGTGCCTAAGTAAAGTAATGCTCTCTTATGATTCCATATATGGTGAAATCAAAGTGTTAGATAGATCTTTCATATGTTAAATTAGTCATGGTTTATTTTATTATTTGGTTTTCAATAACAAATATGTATTTTATCCGTGTTTTTCTTTTGTTTGAATAAGGTGTCAACCTATTTATATACTCTTGCTATTTACAATTTTCTTTTCTGTTCTACACAGAAGCGGAAAGCTATTGTAGGAATTATCATTGATACATTAATAATGCCATTTTAATCTAAATTAGAGTTTATTTGTTTTATATAATTCCTGCTCTAGTTTTTTATACTATTCTTCTTGATTTCTCATGTCTTGATCTGGTTCTGACATAGCAGTCCTTCAAGAAAATAAAAAAGTGAAACTCGAGTAATAAGGTGAGATTTTATTGCTGAAATTTATAGTAGTACTTGTTTTAAAAATCTTATGGTTTGGTATATTTGTGGACTTGCTGGGTTATGAATTCGCTTATCTAGATTTGTTGAAGGTATGGTTCTCCTGTGTTTTCTAAATATGCTTGGCAACAATGAGTTGATGCGTGCACACTTCAGGTGTCCTCTTGCTTTTTATCAAAGATTTTCTCTTTGTTCAGTTTCTAGGAAGAAGTATAGTAATGTTTGTTTTGCCAGCTTTACAATGGCATGTTGCTACTAGTGTACATAATTTCTTTTGTCTGAAATATATTTTCTTCATTAGCATATGATCCAGAGCCTGCATGATGCTTCTAAGGTGCTATTCTACTTACATTTCAAACTCTAAGTTCCATGTTTTTAATTTGTTGATTTGAACGCATAGCCCCATTATTGAGTCTCTAAACACCTTTTTCTTTTATGAGGCAAATGAAAGTATGAATAATTTTCATATTGAACATGACTATAGCAAGAGTAAGACCACAAACTGGTCGCTAAGAAGTTCAAAATGAAAATTCTTGGGTATTTTGTTAGTTTGTTTTTTGAAATTGATTTGATAATCTGATATGGGTAAATCATTTGCTTTGAGCCATAGTTATGTATTAGTGTTAGTATTTTGTTTGTTTGTTTCTTTAACTTTTTGAGTCATTTATTATGTCTAATTTTCTATGAAGGAGTGGCTGTTTCATATTGAGTTATGCAAAAAAGTGTATAAATTGACTTTGAAGTCTTGATCTTTGCTCCTGTTGTAAATATTTATTGTTTAAATTGTTCTCTATGCATAATCTGTCTCTATTTTGAATTTTCTCTCTCTCCAATCTTTTTTCTACCTAACTTCCTTCCTATACTTTCTCTCCTCTTTAAATTAGTTTAAGTATACATAGGGTGCAATGATATAAACTTGCCCAAGTCTTGTAAATCTAGCCAGGAGGAGAGACTTAGATATTTGTTGTAGTGATTATCATTCACATCAAATTTTCTTTCTATAATAAGTTCAGTAACTACCTAATTTATTCCTTATTTTATAGTGGTCATTCCCTAAAACTTTAGCAATTAGAATATATATATATAACTTTTGTTTTGTTGTTTAAAAAAAATACACTTATATGTGTAGAACCTTAGTGTAAAGATAAAAGACCAAGACATATTCCACACCTTACAGCAATATATACTCGTAAGTTATATATATATATATATGAATTAATAAGTTCTAAATGTGCATAAAGTAAATTTCTAAATGTGCATAAAGTAAATAATAATAATAAAATTAGATATGAATACTTGGAGTCCAAAAATAAGTAAATAACTCCATGATATACTAGTTCGGAACTCTATTTCAATGCAGAGTATGTTAGCAAATGTTTCCACACTTAAAAAATCTATTGTTTACTGCGTACCTTGTTTTTAATCCATTTATGTATATGTATAAGCATATAAATATAGATGCTTTTAGGGCTATATATTCCAGCAGAATGTAATGGTTCAAAATCATAATCCATGTAATTTGATCTTTAGTGTAGAGATTACAATAAGTAATAAGCTTGTTGTTGGTCATTGGTTCAAGTCAGCTTAGTTCACTTAACCGGTTTCTGTTAAGTTTAGTTTTTTTTTCAGTTATGATCTCTTTTTGTATATATAAGTCTCTTGTTTAAGTTTTGAGACTTAATAAATTCATTCTACTATTTTGTACAGACTGAAACTTGTAAAGAGAGTTTGAAAGTTGTAAGAGAGAGAAATTGAAGAAGTAATAAGATTGACTACCAGTGGAGTAGGCCAGAGATACTTTGTCTCTGTGTTCGAACCACGTATATCTTGGTGTTCTGTTTTTGTTTTCGATTCTGTGTTTAATTCTTATCTTGTGTTGGATAAAGGCTTGTGTTGTTGACAGTAAGTTCTCTGCATAACAAAGCTAAACAATATTGCTGCAGTCACTTGAATAAAACAGAAAAGAGAGAAAAACTTAGGGAGAAGTAAAGCAAACAAACCAACCCTTTCTTTGTTATATTAGTAGTTAGTATTTAGTATTTTGTCCAAATTAGTTTTGAAGTTTCTAATACTTATGGTCGTTCCACAGCCTGTAGGTTTAATTCATGAACAAAGTAATGTCCTTGCTAGACAGGTAAATATCATAAACCTTTTTTTTATTCGCATAAAGATGTTAATACTCTTTTTTGTTGATATGAGTAGTTTTTTTATAGTGATGATAATATACTTTATAAACTTGTTCTTTTTTGTTGATTTAGCTATTGTGATTTGTGTCAAGTTGCAGATTTGTCTTCTTAAGTATCAAGTTCTATATATTGTGATTGTGTCAAGTAACTTAAAGGAATTCCTGTTTTTTTCATGCGAATATGCTAATGCAACACTTTTTTTTGGTTGGTTTTGCTTTTTTCTTTGGAACTGGCTACAACAACTTTTTTTTCTAGATGCTTTCATACTCTTCTTAAAATTTTCTTCATGTACTTCTGGTGGCCTTTTGACCTCTGGTTTGATACCATTTCTCTAATGTGTATTATTTGGTCTTTTGCTTTAGTTACCTCAACATATTGAGATACTTGTCTCGGCAGTCACTCATATCAATGAACCTGACAGCTTATATGGGATCATTCTGTCCAACAAGGTAAGTAATACATGTATATTTAGCTTTGAATTGTAGTTAAAGGTAAGTAATACAACTGAACAAGCTTTGCTATAATAGTTTTGACCATCTAGATTGGTTTTTTTTTTCTTTTTTTCAGAGATTGTTGTTTTGTGATTTACTAATTTGTTAGTGATTTATCACACTCTTCCCAAAAAATTAACTTCTTTTACCTTAATTGTCCTTGTATGTTCCATGTGCCAAGGTTATGTGAAAATTTAAAACCTTATCACTTGTATTTTGATGGACATCTATGAAAGAGGAGTGAAAGTTTGTTGTGCTCAACTTTCTTGCATCTGTCATTAACCTGTTATAAATTCATGAAATAAGCATGTACTCATGGTTGTCCTTTTTTTTTTTCTTTTTCTTAGGGGTGATATCATTATAAGCTGACCTCTCTAGTTTAGTATTTTCCATCTGTCTTTTTGGTCATCAATTATTTTGCAGTATGAGGCCGCTTGGCATGCTGGAAACTGGATTTTTTCCTTGCTTTACATGGGAGATAATTCATAGAGTGAGCAAAACTAAAAGTGGCCATTTCAATGAAAATCTGCAATAAAGATAAGTGCACAAGGATGATGAATTGAATGATGGAGCAAGTTTCATGCATGATTTACTTTTGTGTATCTTGTGATGTTTCTGTTTTTCATTTTTGAAGTAAAAAATGTTCTAAGATTATAAAACTTTATTATGTTATGCTTTCAAACTTAAGTTAGAACTAAGATCTCATGAAGTAGACACATTCATGGTTTGAATTAGTTATTGTTTAATGTAATACTTATGGTTTATCAATCTATTGAGAATTACATTTTATGATTAATTTTGATTTTTTTATCAAAATATAATAATGAAAATCCTTTAATTAAAAAAAAAACCTTATAAGTATACTTATCAAAATAAAATTTAAAATATATTATCCACACTAAAGTAACAAAATTTTATTACTAGATTTTTAATATGTTATGATTTAGAAACATATTATAAGCATAACAAATCGTTATGATTTATATAATATAACAAATTAAAAATGTTATCAAAATAATCAAATGTAACAGTGGAAAAGTGTTATGCAAAAAGTATAAGATTAAATGTCAAATTTATAACTAAATACTCTAACTAAATGTTATTATTTGAATATTATAGCAACTAAAAATGTGTTATTGAATAGATTAAGATAACATCGAACATAACATTCGAATACTGTTATAGAAAATACAGGACTCTTAATAACAGGGGCTATGTTAGCATTTTCGGAAGCGTTATCAATACTCCCGGTTAGCAGTTTTTAAGTGTTATGAATACTATTTTTTCTTGTAGTGCAACCTTAAGTGATGTTTCCTTTACCACATCTGTGATGCTGGCTAAGAATGCTTGACATCCTTTTTCTATCATCCTTTGAGCTTTGAGAGATGATATTAGCGGTGTGCGTAGTCCTGAAACTTGTCCCATGAAGCATAGTCTCTAGCCATCAAGAGTCTCGAACGTCACTTTCTTGCGTTTGCAGTCGATGGTTGCGTCATGCCTTTCTAACTAGTCCATACCTAGTATCACGTCGAAGTCTTTGATCTCAAGTTCTATCAGGTCTCCGTCTAGTTCTACGTCCTCAATCTTGATCGATATGCCTCGTAATATCTGTGATGATAGAACTACTTTGCCCGAAGGCAACTTTGTTACAAACCTAGTTCTAAAGCTTTCATAAGGTTTGTCTAATTTTTCTATCACTCCTAATGAGATATACGAATGAGTGGCTCCCAAATCAAATAATATAGAACATATATTGTTGAGGATAGAAACCTAACCTGTGACAACTTTATTGCTAGCATCAGCTTCTCCTTGGGTTAAGGCAAATACCCTTGTAGGAACCATCTTGTCTTCCTTTTTCCCCTCTGGCTTGAGCTGGGGACAGTCTTTCTTTCGGTGTCCTTCTTGACCACAGTTGTAACATCCCTTGGTGTTTGCCCAGAATTCACCAGGATGTTTCTTCTAGCACCTAGCACATTGCGAGTATTCTACATAACCCGGCCTATTACCTCCATTATTCGTCTGTGCCCTTTTATCGCTATCGGACTGCCGGTATGCCTTCTTTTTTGATCGTTATTATTGTTGCTGGATTGATTGCTGTTGTTGTGGTGGTTGTTGTTCCAACTAGTCTGAGGTCGACTCTCCTGTTTAGGCTCAGGTTTACTAGCCTCCTCTTTACTAACATTAGCCTACAACCTATCTACTTCTATTGCCGTTTCTAGAACATCGGCATAGGTAGTATTTCCTGGGTTTGCTAGCTTAACCCCTAGCTTAATATTTAGTCGAAGTCCTCTAACGAACTTGGTCACCTTCAGAAAGTCAGTTGGAACCATTTCTTATGCGAACTTAGCTAATCGGTCGAACTGCCGAGCATATTCTGCCACTGATAAACTCCCTTGCTTCATGCCAATGAATTCCTCGACTCTTGAAGTGATGACTACCGAATAGTAGTACTTTTTGTGCAACAGCTCCGCAAATCGGGTCCAAGTCATGGTGGTAACATCATGATTCTGTTGAACTAGGTCCCACCATATTCTCGCATCTTTCTTGAGAAGAGATGAAATGCAGGATATGCAGTCCGCGTTTTCGAGGTTCATGTGCCTCAAGATTGGCTCCACATTTCTGAGCCATTCTTCCGCCTCAAAGGGGTCTATAGTCCCTTCAAAGTTCGAAGTGTGTTGCTTACGAAACCACTCATAAACTGGCTCCATGTGCTGAGTAGGGAATGACACATAGTTTTCCATTGGCCATCCCTCATATGGACCAACTTGTTGGGGTGCTGGGGCCATTTGCTGCGGCTGTGGTTGTGGCGGAGGCAGAGGCTGAGCCTGTTGTCGTTGTTGCTGTAGTAATTCCTCAACTTGTTGTCGCAGTCTGACTATTTCTGCAGTGTTGTCAACCGGCGGCGGCTGCGACGTTTAATGGTTGCCAGTAGCACGTACTCCCCTTCTGCGAACCGGAGGGGCTTCATTGCTGACAAGAGCAGCGTTGGAGGCATTGCCATTGGTACGAGAAAATCTTCGGAGCGACATCTCTGCAGAGTTCTAACAGTTGAGAAAAACATGTTAGAACTTTACCCTAATAGGCCCTAAGGAAAAAGCTTAATCTAAACAAACATAACTCAGAACTATTAATTATGACTTCTTATGAAAATTATATAAGTCTTCTTTATTATTAGAGTGGGTTCCTATACTCAGAAAAATAAGCCATCTTTATTATTTTCTATGTCTGTTTCTAATCATCTTATATGACTTAATTCTCAGGCTCGAAACTCATATTTGTTCCAAAGTTAACCATATTAAGGGAGGGCTGGGATCAGTAAAATCATTCCCACTACTATGGCCCCCTAACTCTCAATATAGAGAACCCGGTTCATTAATTTGTATCCACCCTCACCGAACTTAGTCATTATTTATTATGATTGGAAAAGAAAAATCAAACTCATACATGTTAACAAAAGAGCAATGATATTAATTTGGAAAAAGGTTTTCACTATTTACAATCATAAATGCAAACAAATAAAATAAATAAGAAACTAATCTATTCTAAAAATCAGGATCTTATACATCCGATCCTTCATCTAACATATCGTCATCTATTTCTTCATAGTCATCATTGTCTTGTGCCTCAAAATGCCCTCGACGAAGATTCATAAAAATTCTATGTTTTTGCTCATTTGTAAATTGAAATTCTATTTTTGAAGTGAACCTAAGTATGAGAAAATAATATCTCATATCTACCGGCAATTCATCTTCATCATCCATTGTCTCCCAAATTTCTTCTAAGGCTGCAATCACAGTAGGATAATCTCTAAAAATCCTAATTACTAAAATATATTGCTCCGTTGATCTCATCATGATCTGCTTAGATTCTTGGAGGTGACCTATCTCCCTGTGGAACAAAAGTAGTCTTCGAGTGATTCTTTCTAACACTCATACAGTGTTTCTCAGTTCTCTAATTCTTTTTAAGGCCTTAATGGCTCGGATATCCTTATAATTTAATGCTCCATTCATTCTTGAATCATTAGCTATACATATAAACATAATAACTATAACTTAAACACTTACTTGGCAGTTAGATTCGGAGCTTGAGCATGTGTATCAAGGAGAACTTCATGCGAATGAACCGTTGCTTTGATACCAACTGTAATGACCCAACTAATTCTAAGACTTTGGACCATTAAATCTACTATACATAGACACTATTCTTAAGAAAACATACATACGAAATAGTCATAACTTTATTAAAAACTATAAAGTAAAAGTTGATATACATGAACACGGGGTATGGGATCCCAGTGTTTGAAAAATAAAACATAACTTTAACTTAATTAAATTTGTTACAAAATCAAGTGCGGAAAATACATAGAAAGCACAATTAGAATAACTAAAAACAACGTCGTCCTTGAATCGTTCACGCAGTCCACCGAATCCATTCTTCCTTAATACACAATCCCAAGCTGCCAAGAATCTTTCCGTCGTGCATACATAAAAATAAAGGAATGAGCCTAATGCCCAGCAAGGAAAATCTACTAAAAGCATAAAACATAAACATAAACTATAAACATATGACTATAAAAATGTATATAGGACTACAATATTAATGGCCATTATGACATGTGATAAATCATCTATGTCCCCTGTCTAATATTTGAGGTAGGTTAGATCACATGATAGTATATGATAACCCATCTAGATCCTCTGTCTAATATCTGAGGTAGGGTGAATGATAACTCTAAACATGAAAATGATATACACTAGGGCTTGCTAACTAAGCAACTAATGAGCCCTTGATAAAAACATAACATAACATATTATAGCATAAACATATCATAACATATCACACATAAACATAACACATAAGCATATAGAAACTATCCTATTTTGCTTACCAATACCGGGATTTGAGAACAAGGACGGGATTTATATCACTCCTAAAAACCAACAATGAGAAGGTGAGTATTTCTAAAAGAAGGAGATGAAAAAGAAATGAGTCTAAACCATCGAGAAGAAGAGCTTACCGAAAAGAAACCTCAAGTTCAAAGAACTTAAATGCCTAACCAAGAATGGAAAATATTGAGTTAGGATTTGAGTAAAGAAAACTATAAGAAACTAATGAAACATACTGAAATGAACTAGGAATAGGAATACCTTTGAATGCACTAGAACTGAACTACATCTTGATATCGAAAAATACACTATTAACCTTACTTCCCAAGTGTTTTTAAAGATTCATATGATAAAGCTTATAACCCCAACCCAAGTGCTTATCACTCAAAAGTAAACCTACCAACTTGAAGGCTCTGAACTCAGCTTGAAGAATGAAAGAAATGGCTGGGTACTAGGTCCAATTTATAGAGTTCAAGGAGTGAAAAGATCTTCTTTTAGCTTGAATAAAAATAATGAATATTTAATTGAAAAACATTTGAATATTCATTCAGCAGAGCCTTAAGACTCAGTCAAAAGATTCAGAGGCTTGCTAAGAGGTTAAGGAATGAAATGAGCTCGGTTTCAAAACCATTTAAAAAATCTTGCCCTAGGGCCGATATATCACCCATGGTAGGCGATATATCGCCTGGGCTTATATCCCCAAGGCTCTTCAAAGCGTTCATGCGAAGTTAAGTGTTTTCGTATTCCCCGTGTGGCGATATATCGCCCCTAGAGCTGCGATATATCGGCATACCCTGAAATATTATACACGTAATTGCATTTTTTCAGCCTAATTTGAATTTAGTAAACAGCTTTGACTGAGTCATATAACAATTTTAAAGCTACTGGCAGATTCTAGGGTTTTCAAATATTTCTCTTATCAAACTATTCCTAAAAAATACTTGATTTCTCAATAAACATGCGCATGACAAGTGTCATAATCTTATTAGTTCTATCTAAACCTTATAGTATAATAAATATTACCTTCATGATCAGCTATATTAATCAAACCTTATGTTATAATTAATATTCTTAAACTATAGGTTAAACTTATAAAATATGTAAGTGTTGCTACGAATGTTCAACTAAGTCCTGGCTTGAACCAAAATTCACAATAATAAACATACTATAACTACCACTAGCTATTACTACTACTACTACTATCTAACTAGCTAAGTAAAATTCTTGGACTCTACAAACAAAGATTGGATAAAAAACCAATCATTTTTACAAAAGACATTAGTCACGTCCAATTTCCTCATAATGATTCGTTGGTGATTACAATCTAGCTCGTTAACTGGAGAGTAAAAAGAATCCTGATTGACAATGGAAACTCAATGAATGTGCTATTCAGGTCCACTCTTGAAAAAAATGGGATTATATGTTGCCGATATTAAGGCGACCTCCTTGACCCTTTATGGGTTTTTAGGAGAAGGAATGGCAGTAATAGGAACGATTGACCTCATTGTAACTATGGGAGATGAAGCGTGAGCTATTGCCAAGATGCTCAAGTTTGTGGTAATTGACTATCTAGTTTCCTACAATGCAATCTTGAGAAGACCAGTGTTGATGGAATTTGAAGCCATAACTTATGTTCGCCATTTGTCCATAAAGTTCCCCTCGACCACGGGGATATGCATGGTAAGAGGGCATCAACTCGCTGCCAGGGAATGTACAACATTTCCATGAAGGGAAAATCTCAACTCAGGCAGCAAGCCATGGTGATAATTAAAGAGAATGAGGAGCCTCAGGAAATGGTAATTGCTAAAGAGGCAGAAGAACCTCAGGGATCAGAAAACGAGGTCGCCCAACCAGAGGGAATAGACCTAAGGTTAGTTGAAGACCGATCCAATCTCTTGGCTTTAGAAGAGCTAGATGAAATAATTCTCAGTCCAGAGACACCTTCGAGAGTGGTAAATATTGGAAAGAATCTAGGAGTTGAACGGGAGAAGGAACTGGTCGATTTCCTGAGGAAAAACCTTGACGTTTGTGCCTGAACACAAGAAGATATGGTAGGAATTAGTCTGAGTGTGATTATGAACACCCTAAACCTTGACAAATACGTGCATGTGAGGCATCAGAAATGAAGGCTATTGGGGAAGGAGCGAGGAGAAGCTTTAGAGAAAGAAGTTGCTCGCCTATTGAAATGCAGATTCATTAGGAAGCAAAGTATCCAACCTGGATTGCCAACCTTTTTCTGGTTCCAAAGCCAAACAGAAAATGGAGGACCTGCATTGAGTTCTCCGACCTCAACAAATTCTATTTACACACCACCCTAAAGCTCTCCATCTCATGGCTGGTCCAACTTCCCTTTACCATTACTTGCACCATATAGCACACGTGAGCCAAGGCTCAGTAATAAAACTTAAATAAACTGATTAAGATTATCAATAGATCACAAATAATATGCTTAGCAGTAATAACCATACTCAAGAAGACATTCAACTCAATTAAGTGACCATAGGGTCACATGAGTGCATACCACACTTTGTTTATTGAAGCGGCTTCAAAGTTAGACAAGTGCATAACGTCTTGCATTCAACATGCTTTTGCCGACCACAACTTATAGGCTAGGATTTTCATTCAAATTCAATCAAGTATGCAGTTTAGACATAACACAATCATTCACATTTAAACAGATATTCGATAATTGGGGCTCAAGCCTTAATCACAACCCAGGTGCAGTTTCTTACCTCAAGTCCTGAGCAGATATCGTATGGCGACCCCAAGTGCAATCCTTTCCTCCCAAGCTTAACGGTATACCCTTTGCCAACAATGATTCCAGGTTGTTCTCTAAGCTTAGAAGCCTTTAATTTCCCCCAAGTCAGCTTAATTTCCACCAAACTTGCCTCTAAACTCAAGGAATTCAAGATTTTTCTCTCAAAATGCAAAGAAAACTAGAGAGAGAGAGAGAGAGAGAGAGAGATTTCATACTTTTGAGTTAATTAACTAAGTCAGCTCAAGTTATTCCAAAGGTCCAAAAGACCGAAATGACCGCTAAGGGAAAAATCGACATTTTGACTCTCTAATCAAGTATAACTTAAAATTCTCAATTAAATCCACTAATCTTCCAAATAAAGTTTTTTTTTTTCAAAATACGACTCATTCTCCAATGAGTTTCGGTAACTGATCTAGTTGCCAAAATACCCCCTTTACTCTCCCCGAGCCGGGTATTAATCCCCATTGTGACTAAACCGTTATCTTGCACAAAAGGATCAAATCTTGACAAATATTTAAGATATATCCACATAATAATGTGGTCTCAACCACATAATACATATATAATTACAGATATACCATCACCGGGTCAAAATTACTAAAATGCCCTTTTTAACTGAAATGGGCCCATAATCATATTTAATACACTTAAACATGCATAAGCAGTCATATCATAATATAACTCATATAATTCACATAATCAAATACATAATGAAAATCAAATCATATTAACACATAAAAATCTAATTATGCCCTCCTGACACACTAATCGAGGCACTAAGCCTTATTAGCAAATTTTGGACGTTACACCCACGCTATACACGTCTTAACCAATCAACCTTTAAGGCAGGTCTTACAAAATCTGAAGCATCGGGATGTGTATTAAAGTAGGCTATCAAGCTCAGTCAGTTCAAGATATTGTACAAGCCATAAACAATTATATAGGCCCAGACCCTCACTGATTTCGTAGCTGAATGTACCAGGTTCCAAGACGAACCTATGAGGGAGCCAGTACATGAATTGTGGAGAATCTTTGTTGATGAATCATCCAACAAAAATGGATTTAGAGATGGAATAATCCTAGTTACTATAATGACCCAACTACTCTAGACTTTGGACCATTAACGAAAATTATACATAGACCCTAATCTTTAATAGAACTTACAAGTGAAAAAGATCATACTTTATTAAAACTTGTAAAAAACAATTGTTAGACTTACATAAAATTTAAGTTAGGATATGGGATCCCATTGTTTTAAAATCAAAACATGACATAATGATAATTAAAAAGAGATTACATAATAAAATGCGGAAAAATACATATAAAAACCATAAGAAACAAAAAATACATCCTCGAATCGAAACTCTCGGCTCTTTGAATCCATTCCGCCTCAATACACATTCCCCAAGCATCCAAGAACCCTTCCTGCCACTATAGCTATTTTCCTGCACATATAAACAAAAAGGAGTGAGCCTAATGCCCAGCAAGGAAAATCTAACATATAGCCATATACATAAAAATTCATAATGCAACATAAAAACATACCATAACACTTATGCCATTATTACTTGGGGTCCCATAAACTAAACAAGTCATATGCCCATTAGATTAGTGGGGTCTTGCTTGCTAAGCAAGTCATATGCCCATAATCTATTTGGGGCTTGTTAGTCATATAGGTCATATGCCCAAGTCTACAATCATACTTAACATAACATATTACATAACATAATATCATAAGATAACATATAAAAGCATATAACACATAAATCCTATCCTATTTTCCTTACCAAAATAACTGGGATATGAGAACTGATCTGGGACCTTGGAACACTCCTAAAAACCATTTATAATATGGTGAGTATATTGAAGAAAAGGGATGAAAGTGAAAAAGGAACTATGCTATCAAAATATACTTACCAAAAACCTTGTGCTTAAGAACTTGGATTTCCCAACCAAGAATAAGAATAAGGTTAGAATGAGTAGAAGACTATGAGAATTTTTAAAGAACAAATACAGAAATGGACTAGAGTTTGGGATACCTTAAGTACTTCTATGATCAATCTAAACCTTGAACCGAAATGTGAATAAACCTTACTTCCCCAAGTGTTTGATAAGCTTATAGTGGTCAAGCTTATAATTCCCAACCCAAGTGTATACACTCTCACACTCACCTAGCAACTTGCAGCCTCTGAACTTAGAGTAATAGATGAATAAATGGCTGGGTACTAGGTCCTATTTATAAATTTTAGGAATGAAGAGATCTTCATTTAACTTGAATACAAATAATGGCTTTTTAAGTGAAAATAATTTGAATTATCGTTCAGCAGAGGCTGAAGACTCGTTCAGAAAGGTGATGGACTTATCAAGAGGTTGAAGGTTTGAATTGAGAACGTTTATGAAAACTTTCAAAAATATGCTGAAGGAGGCGATATATCGCCCCCTATAGGCGATATATCGCCTGGGCCATTATGCCCGAGGCAATCGTGCAACGTTTCGTGTTTTCCGTATCTTCGTACTGCGATATATCGCCCCCTATAGCTGCGATATATCGGCACACGCTGAATATTTAAACACAAAATTACACATTTTTAGCTTAATTTGAATTGAGTAAACAGCCTTGACTAAGCCCTCTAACGTTTTCAAAGCTACCGACTGACCTTAGAGTATTCAAATTTTACCCTTAATAAATTTAATCCTCAAAATACTTAATCATTAATAAACCTATACATAACATGTGTTATTATCTAATTGGTTCTTATCTAAACCTTATAGTATAATAAATATTATCCTCAATATCAGTCATATTAATCAAACCTTAGGTTAAAATTAATATTCCTAAACTATAGGTTAAACTTAGAAAATCTGCAGGTACTACTATGAGTGTCCAAATAAATCCCGGTCTGAACCAAAATCCACAGTCATAAAGATAATACTATTATTACTATTATACTACTATCTAACTTAGCTAAGTAAAGTTCTTGGACACTACAATTCTCCCCTACTATAAAGAATTTCGTCCTCGAAATTTACTTACCAAATAACTCCGGATACCGGCCTTGCATGTCGTCCTCCAACTCCCACGTTGCCTCTCGTTCAAAACTATTACCCCATAAGACTTTGACTATAGGAAAGCTCTTGGACCGTAACTGCTTCATCCCCCTATCTAGGATGCTAACCGGTCGTTCCTCGTAACTTAAGTCTTTTGGAGTGCTATCGTATCGTACTTGAGGAAGTGAGATGGGTCTGACACATATTTGCGTAGCATCGAGATGTGGAACACGTTGTGATTATCTGCTAGTGCTGGCGGTAGGGCTAGTCTATACACAACTGCTCCCACTTTGTCCAATATCTCAAAAAGGACCTATGAATCGAGGACTAAGCTTTCCTTTCTTCCCAAACCGCTTTACACCTTTCATAGGAGATATCTTCAAGAAGACTTGATCTCCAACTTGGAATTCCACATCGCGTCGCTTGCAATCCGCATAGCTTTTCTAACGGCTTTGAGTAGCAAGCATACGCTGTCTAATAAGCACTACTGCTTCTTGAGCTTGTCTAACAGCTTCGGGACCTAGAAGCTGCCTTTCTCCTACCTCGTCCCAGTGCAACGGCGATCGGCACCTTCTTCCATATAGCAACCCATAAGGTGCCATCCCGATCATTGACTGGTAGCTGTTGTTGTAGGAGAACTCTATCAACGACAAGTACTTATTCCATGATCCTCTGAAATCAAGTACACACGTGCGTAGCATATCCTCTAAAATTTGAATCGTACACTCGGACTGCCCATCTTTCTGAGGATGAAAAGCTGTACTAAGACTTAACTTAGTACCCATAGCTTGCTGTAAACTTCCCCAAAATCTTGACGTAAACACTGATCCTCTATCCGACACTATCTTCTTGGGGATTCCATGCAACCGTACAATCTCTTGGATATAGATGTCTGCATATTGGTCTACCGTGTATGAAGACTTAACAGGCAGGAAATGAGCTGACTTGGTTAGTCTATCTATTACTATCCAAAGTCCAAAGTCCATAGCTATATTGTCCCACTTCCATTCTAGTACGCTAAGCGGTTGCAAAAAGCCTGCAGGCCGCTAATGTTCTGCTTTCACTTGTTGGCATATAAGACACTTAGATACATACTCTGTAATGACCCAACTACTCTAGACTTTGGACCATTAACGAAAACTATACATAGATCCTAATCTTTAATAGAACTTACAAGTGAAAAAGATCATACTTTATTAAAAACTTGTAAAAACCAATGTTTAAACTTACATAAACTCAAAGCAGGATATGGGGAAAAATACACATAAACCATAAATAAAGACTACATCCTCGAAATCGAACTCTCGACTCCTAGAATCCATTCATCACTAATACACATTCCCCAAGCATCCACGAACCTTACCCGCCACTATAGCTATTTTCCTGCACATATAAACAAAAAGGAATGAGCCTAATGCCCAACAAGGAAAATCTACCACATAGTTCATATACATAAATTTCATAAGAAACATAAAAACATAACATAATACTTATATCATACACATACTATAATGCCCATTATTACTTGTGGTCCCATAGACTAAACAAGTCATATGCCCATTAGATTAGTGGGGTCCTACTAGCTAAGTAGGTCATATGCCCATAATCCGTTTGGGGCTTGTTAGTCATATGGGTCATATGCCCAAGCCTACATACATACATACATAACATAACACATTTCATAACATAAAAAACATAAGATAACATATAAAACATATAACATATAAATTCTATCCTATTTTCCTTACCAAAATTACCGGGATAAGAGGACAGAGTTGGGACTTGGGAACACTCCTAAGAACCATTTGAAAAAGAGTGAGTGTAGTGAAGAAGAGAAATGAAAGAAATGGAAGGACTAAACTATTGAGAAAATACTTACCAAAAACTTATGTGCAAGTTCTTAGATTTCCTAACCAAAATAAAGATTAAGGTTAGAAGGCTGAGTAGAAGACTATGAGAAAGAAAATAATATAATTCCAATGAACTAGAGTGTGGAAATACCTTGAAGACTTGTAAGACCAATCTAAACCTCGAACCGAAATACTATAAAACCTTACTTCCCCAAGTGTTTGATAAGCTTATGATTCCCAACCCAAGTGTTTACACTCTCACACTCACCTAGCAACTTGCAGCCTCTGAACTTAGAGCAAAAGATGAATAATGGCTGGGTACTAGGTCCTATTTATAGAGTTTAGGAATGAAATGATCTTAATTTAACTTGAATAAAAATAATGGCTTTTTAAGTGGAAATAATTTGAATTATCGTTCCGCAGAGGCTGAAGACTCGTTCAGAAAGGTGCTGGACTTATCAAGAGGTTGAAGGGTTGAATGGAAAATGATTTCAAAAACATTCAAAATATGCTGAAGGAGGCGATATATCGCCCCTTGTAGGCGATATATCACCTGGACCATTATGCCCGAGGCAAACGTACATTGTTTCGTGTTTTCTGTATCTACGTGCTGCAATATATCGCCCCCTATAGCTGCGATATATCGGCATTCGCTGATTATTTAAACACAAAATTACACATTTTTAGCTTAATTTGAATTGAGTAAACAGCCTTGACTAAGCCCTTAAACGTTTTCAAAGCTGCTGACTGACCTTAGAGCATTCAAATTTTACCCTTAATAAATTTAATTCTTAAAATACTTAATCATAATAACCCATACATAACATGTGCTAAAATCCTATTGGTTCTTATCTAAACGTTATAGTATAATAAATATTATCCTCAATATCAGTCATATTAATCAAACCTTAGGCTAAAATTAATATTCTTAAACTATAGGTTAAACTTAGAAAATCTACAAGTACTACTATGAGTGTCCAAATAAATCCCGGTCTGAACCAAAAATCCATAGTCATAAAGATAATACTATAATTACTTTAATACTACTATCTAACTAGCTAATTAAAGTTCTTGGACTCTACATACTCTGCTATGTCCTTCTTCATCCCTGGCCACCAGTATATTGCCTTAACATCATGAGTCATCTTGGTTGACCCTGGGTGAACTGAGTACGGGGTACTGTGCGCTTATTCTAGAATCGTCTTCTTAATACTTTGATCATTTGGCACGCATACTCGATCCTTATATCTCAATAAACCTTGGCTAGATATTGAGAAATATGTAGCCTTGCCTTCTCTGACTGCATCCATATGTGTTGCTAGTGTATCATCATGACTTTGACCAATTCGTATATCTTCTAACAAATTTGACTGGATAGACAAGTTAGCCAGCTTGCCTACAATTACATCTATTCCGGCACTGATCAGCTCCTGCTGTAGCGGCTTTTCTATTCCGGCTAAAGCTGCTAAATTTCCATAACTTTTCCTACTAAGCGCATCGGCAACTACGTTCGCCTTTCCTGGGTGGTATAGGATTTCGCAGTCGTAATCCTTTACTAACTCCAACCACCTGCGCTGCCTCATTTTGAGCTCCTTTTGAGTAAAGAAGTACTTTAAACTCTTGTGGTCCGTATAAATCTCGCACCGTTCTCCGTAAAGATAATCGCGCCAGATTTTTAATGCAAAGACAACCACTGCCAACTCCATGTCGTGAGTTGGATAGTGCTGCTTGTACTCCTTCAATTTTCATGAGGCGTAGGCTATCACCTTGTCATTTTGCATCAGCACGCAACCCAATCCTTGCTTTGATGCATCGCAGTAGACTACGAACTTATCATTGGGTGTCGGTACACTAAGTACTGGTGCTGAGCAAAGCTTATCCTTAAGCAATTGGAAGCTTTCTTCACAGTTATCATTCCAGTTAAATCTTTGTTGTTTCCGGATCAAGTTAGTGAGCAGAGTGGCTATCTTTGAAAAGCCCTCTACAAACTTCCTATAATAACCTGCTAACCCTTGAAAGCTTCTTACTTCAGATGCGTTCTTTGGTCTGGGCCAAACCTTCACGGCCTCTACCTTTGATGGGTCTACTGCAACTCTGTCTTTCGATATAATGTGCCCGAGGAACGCCACTTGTGAAAGCCAAAATTCGCATTTCTTGAACTTGTCATAGAGTTGATGCTCCTTCAATCGCATCAAGATCAACCTCAAATGTCCCTAGTGCTCTACTTCATCCTTGGAGTATACTAAGATATCGTCGATGAACACAACGACGAATTTATCTAAGTAATCCTTGAAGACCCTATTCATTAAGTCCATAAACGCGGCTGGTGCATTAGTAAGACCAAAGGACATAACCAAGAACTTGTAATGTCCATAACGAGTCCTAAAGGCTGTCTTAGGAATATCTTCTCCCTTTACTTTGAGCTGATGATACCCAGACCATAAATCGATCTTTGAAAATACAGTCGCGCCTTGAAGTTGATCAAACAAATCATCGATCCGAGGTAGCGGGTACTTGTTCTTAATCATTACTTTGTTCAGCTCGCGATAGTCTATACACATTCGCATACTTCCGTCCTTCTTCTTCACGAATAGTACCGGAGCTCCCCATGGTGAAAGGCTTGGCCTAATAAAACCCAAGTCTAGGAGTTCTTGTAGCTGCGTCTTTAACTCCTTGAGTTCTGTAGGTGCCATCCGGTATGGTGCCTTAGAGACAGGCTCGGTGCCTGGTACTAATTCTATCGTTAAGTCTATTTCTCGAGTTGGCGCCAATCCTGGCAAGTCATCGGGAAATACCTCTGGAAATTCTTGTATAACACGGACATCTCCAACCTTAAGTGGTGTCTCCCTTTCCACATTTGTGATGCTGGCTAAGAACGCTTGACATCCTTTCTCCATCATTCTCTGAGCATTGAGAGATGATACTAATGGGGTGCGTAATCCTGAAGCTTGTCCCATGAAGCGTAGTCTTTGGCCGTCAGGAGTCTCGAACATCACCTTCTTGCATTTACAGTCGATGGTTGCGCCATGCCGTGCTAGCCAATCCATGCCTAGTATTACGTCGAAGTCCTTGATCACCAATTCTATTAGGTCTCCTTCTAGTTCTATGTCCTTAATCTTGATCGGTACGCCTCGTACTATCCGTGATGATAGAACTACTTTGCCTGAAGGCAACTTGGTTACAACCCTAGTTCTAAATCTTTCACAAGGTTTGTCTAGTTTTTCTATCAATCCTAACGAGATATACGAATGAGTGGCTCCCAAATCAAATAATACATAGCATAAGCTATTGAGGATAGAAACCTGACTTGTGACCACCTTATTGCTAGCATCAGCCTCTCCTTGGGTTAAAGTAAAAACCCTAGCAGGAACCATCTTGTCGTCTTTCTTTCCTTCTGGCTTGCGCTGAGGACAATCTCTTTTCCAGTGTCCTTCCTGACCACAGCTAAAACATTCCTTTGTGTTTGCGCGGCATTCTCCAGGATGCTTCTTCTGACACTTAGCACATGGCGGGTATTCCATGTAACCCAGCCTATTTCCCCCATTATTCGTACGTGCCCTCTTATGGCTGTCGAATTGCTTGTTATCCGGATGCCGTCTTTTCTGGCCGTTATCGTTGCTGCTAGACTGATTGTTGCCATTATGGTTGTTGTTCCGACTGGTCTGAGGTTGATTATGCTGTCTTGGTTCAGGCTTACTGACTTCCTCTTTACTTACATTAGCCTGCAACCTCTCTACTTCTATTACCGTCTCAAGAACATCGGCATATGTAGTATTCCCCGGGTTTGCTAACTTAACCCCCATCTCGATTTTTGGTTGAAGTCCTCTAACAAATTTGTTCACCCTCAGAAAATCGGTTGGAACCATCTCAGATGCAAATTTAGCTAAGCGGTCGAAATGATGAGCATACTCTGCCACTGATAAATTTCCTTGCTTCAATTTGGCAAACTCCTCAACTCTTGAAGTGAGTACAACCGAGTTGTAGTACTTCTTGTGGAACAGCTCCACAAATCGAGTCCATGTCATGGTGGCAACATCATGCGATTGGTGGACCAAGTCACACCATATCCTGGCATCCTTCTTGAGCAATGATGAGATGCAGGATATGCGGTTTGCATTACTGAGATTCATGTGCGTCAGAATCGGCTCCACGTTCCTTAGCCACTCTTCTGCCTCAAAAGGGTCTGTAGTCCCTTCGAAGTTTGGAGCGTGCTGCTTGCGGAACCTCTCATACACTGGCTCCATATTCTGTACTAAATATGGCGCGTAGTTCTCCACTGGCCATCCCCCATATGGACCAACTTGTTGGGGGTACTGGGGCCATTTGTTGTGGTTGCGGCTGCAGCGGAGGCTGAGGCTGAGTTTGAGTCTGTTGGTGTTGTTGCTGCAAAAGTTCCTCGACTTGTTGTCGCAGTCTGGCGATCTCCGCAGTGTTGTCAGCTGGCGGTGCTGGTGCTTCATTGGTCGCTGGAACAACGTTGGAGGCGTTTCCGTTGGTGCGTGCAGATCTTCGGAGCGACATCGTAGCAAAGTTCTAACAGTTGAAGAAACATGTTAGAACTTTACCTAATAGGCTCTAAGGAAAAATCTTATTCTAAAACAAACATATCTCGGACCTATTTCTTATGACTTCTTATGAAAAAAATTATACAAGTCTCCTTTATTATTAAAGTGGGTTTCTATACTTAGAAAAACAAGTCATCTTTATTTTCTAAGTCTGTTTCTAATTATCCTATATGACTTAATTCTCAGGCTTGAAACTCATCTTTGTCCCAAAGTTAACCATATTGAGGGAGGGCTGGGATCAGTAAAATTGTTCCCACTACTATGGCCCCCTAACTCTCAATAAGGAAACCTGGTTCATTGATTTGTATCCACCCTCACCGAACTTAGTCATTATTCATTTTATTTAGTATTTATTATGATTGGAAAAATAAAATCAAACGCATACATGATAATAAAATAACATTATATTAATTTGGAAAAAATAGTTTTTCACTTATTACAACCATAAAACAAACATTAAATAAAACAAACAATGAAAAACTAACTATTCTAAAAATCTGGATCTTCTACATCCGATCCTTCATCTAGCATATCATCATCCAATTCTTCATAATCCTCATTGTCATGTGCATCAAAATGACCTCTAGGAAGGTTTGTGAAAATCCTATGCTTTTGCTCATTGCTAAACTGAAATTCGGATTTTGCAGTGAACCTAACTAAGAGGAAGTAATATCTCATTGCTACTGGCAGTTCGTCTTCATCATCCATTGTTTCCCATATTTCCTCTAAGGCTGCTATTACAGGATGAAAATCCTTAAATAGTCTAATTATTAATACATATTGTTCCGTTGATCTAATCATTATTTGCTTAGACTCTTGAAGGTGACCTATTTCTTTGTGGAACAAAAGCAGTCTTCGTGTGATTCTTTCTAGTGCTCCTACGGTGTTTCTTGGTTCCCTTATTATTTAAAGCCTTAATGGCTCATATATCCTCATTGCTTAATGCTCTGTTCATACTTAACTGAAAACATAAATACTAAAATTGTTAGCTATTCACATAGGCAAAATAACTATAACTTAAATACTTACTTGGCGGTCAGATTCAGAGCTTTGAGTGTGTGTATCGAGGAGAACTTCATGCAAAGGAACCGTTGCTTTGATACCAAATGTAATGACCCAACTACTCTATACTTTGGACCATTAACGAAAACTATACATAGACCCTAATCTTTAATAGAACTTACAAGTGAAAAAGATCATACTTTATTAAAACTTGTAAAAAACAATTGTTAGACTTACATAAAATTTAAGTTAGGATATGTGATCCCATTGTTTTAAAATCAAAACATGACATAATGATAATTAAAAAGAGATTACATAATAAAATGCGGAAAAATACATATAAAAACCATAAGAAACAAAAACTACATCCTCAAATCGAAACTCTCGACTCTTTGAATCCATTCCGCCTCAATACACATTCCCCAAGCATCCAAGAACCCTTCCCACCACTATAGCTATTTTCTTGCACATATAAACAAAAAGGAGTGAGCCTAATGCCCAGCAAGGAAAATCTAACATATAGCCATATACATAAAAATTCATAATGCAACATAAAAACATACCATAACACTTATGTCGCATACATACTATAATGGCCATTATTACTTGGGGTCCCATAAACTAAACAAGTCATATGCCCATTAGATTAGTGGGGTCTTGCTTGCTAAGCAAGTCATATGCCCATAATCTATTTGGGGCTTGTTAGTCATATAGGTCATATGACCAAGTCTACAATCATACTTAACATAACATATTACATAACATAAAATCATAAGATAACATATAAAAGCATATAACACATAAATCCTATCCTATTTTCCTTACCAAAATAACCGGGATATGAGAACTGATTTGGGACCTTGGAACACTCCTAAAAACCATTTATAATATGGTGAGTATATTGAAGAAAAGGGATGAAAGTGAAAAAGGAACTATGCTATCAAAATTTACTTACCAAAAACCTTGTGCTTAAGAACTTGGATTTCCCAACCAAGAATAAGAATAAGGTTAGAATGAGTAGAAGACTATGAGAATTTTTAAAGAACAAATACAGAAATGGACTAGAGTTTGGGATACCTTAAGTACTTCTATGATCAATCTAAACCTTGAACCGAAATGTGAATAAACCTTACTTCCCCAAGTGTTTGATAAGCTTATAGTGGTCAAGCTTATAATTCCCAACCCAAGTGTATACACTCTCACACTCACCTAGCAACTTGCAGCCTCTGAACTTAGAGTAATAGATGAATAAATGGCTGGGTACTAGGTCCTATTTATAAAGTTTAGGAATGAAGAGATCTTCATTTAACTTGAATAAAAATAATGGCTTTTTAAGTGAAAATAATTTGAATTATCGTTCAGCAGAGGCTGAAGACTCGTTCAGAAAGGTGATGGACTTATCAAGAGGTTGAAGGTTTGAATTGAGAACGTTTTTGAAAACTTTCAAAAATATGCTGAAGGAGGCGATATATCGCCCCCTATAAGCAATATATCGCCTGGGCCATTATACCCGAGGCAATCGTGCAACGTTTCGTGTTTTCCGTATCTTCGTACTTTGATATATCGCCCCCTATAGTTGCGATATATCGGCAGACGCTGAATATTTAAACACGAAATTACACATTTTTAGCTTAATTTGAATTGAGTAAACAGCCTCGACTAAGCCCTCTGACGTTTTCAAAGCTACTGACTGGCCTTAGAGTATTCAAATTTTAACCTTAATAAATTTAATCCTCAAAATACTTAATCATTAATAAACCTATACATAACATGTGCTATTATCTAATTGGTTCTTATCTAAACCTTATAGTATCATAAATATTATCATCAATATCAGTCATATTAATCAAACCTTAGGTTAAAATTAATATTCCTAAACTATAGGTTAAACTTAGAAAATCTACAGGTACTACTATGAGTGTCCAAATAAATCTCGGTCTGAACCAAAATCCACAGTCATAAAGATAATACTATTATTACTATTATACTACTATCTAACTTAGCTAAGTAAAGTTCTTGGACACTACAGTTACACCTGAAGGACATCATTTCCATATGACGTCAGATTCAGCTTTCACGCATCCAATAATGAAACGGAGTATGAGTCTTTATTGGCTGAAGTTCGGATAGCAAAATAGCTGAAAGTGAAAACAATTCAATGCTTCAGTGATTCTTAGCTCGTTGTTAATCAAGTGTTAGGGGAATATCAAGCTTGAGGAATCAAAATGACAGCTTGTATAGCTAAGGTAAAAAGTGAGTTGTCAGAATTTGAGTTCTATTACATTGAGCAAGTCCCTCGTGAGCAGAACACCAACGCTGACAATCTAAGCCTGACTCGCCACCACCAAAGAAGCAGAAACATTGAGTGTGGTCCTTGTGGAATTATTAGAAAAGTTGAGCATAGGAGAGGATTCAAGCGAGGTCTGAATGATTCGCAAAGGATTGATCTGGATGACCCCAATAGTAGAATACCTCACGTCTGAAAAACTGTCCCAAGACCGCAAGGATGCACGAAAATTGCTATACTAGGTCTCGAGGTCTGTTATCGTCTAGGGGATTCTGTATAGGTGAGGTCATTCCATGCCTCTTTTAAGATGTGTTATGCCCGAGGAAGCACAGGCTATCCTCAAAGAGATACACGAATGATTTCGCAGAGACTGTTCCGAGGGGCAAAGCTTGCCCCTTAAGGTTATAGACAAGGTTACTTTTGGCCCACACTAAAAAGGACTCCACCTCATATGACCTTAAGTGTGACAAGTGCCAATGCTTTGCTTCAATCTACCGAGCTGCACCCATGGAGTTAACCATGATTTCCATGCCCTGGCCATTTGCTATATGGGGGATCAACCTAATTGGCACGTTTCCTACTAGCAAAGGAGGAGTTTGATATACGATCGTCGCAATCGACTATTTTACAAAGTGGTTTGAGGTCGAACCTCTAGCGGCTATAACCTCGAAAAGAGTAGTGGACTTCCTAGTGAAGAACATAATCTGTCATTTTGGACCCTAAAAGAAGAACGTGCCTAACAACGAAACTCAGGTTGATAGCGATCTGCTCACAAATTTTTGTGAGACCTCTCATTGCACATTTCACAAGTGCTTCCATAAGTGTTCTGGGCCTACAGGATCTCTCATCGCTCCTCAACTAGCCATACTCTCTTCTATCTAACTTTTGGAAGCAAAGCTATGCTCCCAATTTAGGCTTTGGTGATATCACACAGGCAGAGAACCTTTGATCAGGAATAGAATCAAGACATGCTTAATGGATCCCTGGATCTAGTTGAAGAGCGACGAGAAAAATCTCAGTTCCAGCTTGCCCATTACCAACAAAGGGTGACGCGTTATTTCAACTCGAAGGATCTGTACTGGCCATTCCTCATAGGAAAAGTCTATCTGTAGATCTAGATCCTCATAACTCAACACATGAGTTGCATCTGATACATATTTCTAAAGCATCAAAATATGGAATACATTATGAACTCCTAAAAATGCCAGAGGTAAAGCTAACCTGTAGGTCACCTGTCCTATCATCTCCAGAGTCTCAAAAGGTCCCACAAACCTAGGGCTCAGCTTGCCCTTCTTCCCAAACTACTTCACTCCTCTTAAAGGTGAAGCACGGAGGAAGACATAGTCCCCAATCTGGAACTCTATGTATTTACACTTAGGATCAGTGTAGCTCGTCTGTTTACTCTGAGAAGAGAGCATATGAGTTCTAATCTTCTCGATAGCCTCATTGGTACTCTAAACTACTTCACGACCCAGACATTTCCTCTCACCCATTTCATTCCAATAGATGGGTGATCTACATTTCCTACCATACAACATCTTAAATGGAGCCACCCCAATAGTCGACTGGTAGCTTTTATTGTAGAAAAACTCAATCAAAGGAAAAAACTTACTCCATGAACCTTCAAAGTCCAGAATGCATGCTCGCAACATGTCTTCTAATATCTGAATCGTCCTCTCAGATTGTCTATCAGTTTGAGGATGATAAGCTGTACTGAACTTCAGCTATGTACCCATTGCCTTCTGCAGACTTTGCCAAAACTTGGAAGTAAATGTGAGGTCCTGTTCTAAAACAATAGACTCAGGAGACCTATGAAGGCGTACTATCTCTTTCACATAGAGATCAATGTACTGATCCACTGTAATGTATTTCATCACTAGTAGAAAATGAGATGATTTAGTGTATCTGTCCACAATAACCTGTTAGGAGTGTGTCCTAAAAGCATGTAAAAGACATTTTTTTTTCTGTGAATAAATAAATACAATGGTTTATTATTATTGTTACATTTAGATTGTTAAATTATTGTTTGAATAATTTTGTAAATATCAGAAAAATTCCATATTCATTATTGAGGATGTGATCTTGTATTAGTACGAGAGAACTAAGATCACATGAATGAATAAATATAGTCAACAACAACAAATTAAAGTTATGGAATTCTCTAATTGGAGTTGTAAGTACGGTTTACTGAGTATCATAATGATACAAATAATCTAGATTCGGACTATTGGTGTGGTAAGACATCTAGGTAAAGGTGCATTATATAATATGATTATATATGACATGGACAGATATGAATTAAAGTCTTTATCCAAAAAACATTTGACAATAAAGACTTGTAATTCATATCATAATTGATGATCATTTATAGATCAACCTAAATCCTGAGTGTTCATGAACTCCTGTTCATGTTTATTAAAATCTTTTGATTCATTCGTTAAGGTCTCTTCAAAGAATGAGGCTAATGACTTTTGTTTTGGAGATTTAATATCATGGATGGCTGGGAACATGTATCAACAATACAGAATCTAATCTTCCCTAACGGATCGTATATTAGTTCCCTTGAGGGTTAATTCTGGAACTGAATGATTTTGAGCTCAAATCTATAAATAGATTATAGATTAATTATTCACTAGTGAATTAATGGTACTTAAGGAATAAGAAGTAAATTAGAAAGGTAAAATGGTAATTCTTCCATTCTAATTTATGAACTAATTAATTAGAGGGTTGAACTATTGTAAGATGGTTATATCAATTGACGACTTAAGATAAGATTTCTGTAAAAGTATATCTATAACATAAAGAGTGCAATTATGAATTTGTAGTGGAGAAATATCATAATTATTAAATTAACTATTATAATTAAAGAGTTTAATTATTTAGTTTCAATTTATTGGAGCTTAATGTTATAGGTCCATGGTCCCCAAAATGGCTCAAACAAACACTAGCAAAGGTAAATACAAAAATGGGAAAAAATGACTTATTTGATAAGTAAAATATTTTTCTATGCATCAAACATAATTATTGTATAATTATGTGTAATTAATTAATTATTTGATTTAACAAAAATATAATTAATTTTGAATTAATTTATTTTTGGGATTTTTGGTATTTAAATAATAATAGAAATTGGGAAAAATCACATTCCATCCCTGGCATGTGGTACACATGTAGCATAGTGCACAGTCACTGTGCTACATGCATAAGAGACTCTGAGCAGTTTCTTGGTTCCACAATTTTAGCTATTTAAATATTAAATAAATAATGAGATATTGTAATATGATTAAAATATTATTATTTAAACAAAATCTGATAACTGATTAGTTATTTTCAAATTGTTTAAAATAACTAATATTTTATTTTTAATATATTGGATATATAAAATATAGGATATTAGTTTTTCATAACGTAACTTTTCAGGGATAGAAAAATATCTTGAAATCTCTTTAAGAGAAAGGGAATAATGATACAAATAAAAAAGACACTGTTCTTCACAAAACTTAGGTCCAAATTTAATCAGATCTCATGTGTTGAGAACATCTGATAAATAGATTTTGCCTAATATTTTGTATAGCGAGCCCACACTCGTTCTTTGTGTGCTGAGAACATTTTGGAAGATCTTGGTGTGAGATTTTAAGGATTTTGCCATACAAAAAGATAGAAGCAAGGAAGGACCTGAGGTAATTTTCTATTCATGTCTTTGATTCAATATATATATATATGCATGTGAAGAAGTAGATCTAGAAATCTTGTGGGATTAAATTAACAATTTGATTGTTGTTCCGCTGCGTATAATCTCTGATTTGATCAATAAAAACCAACAAATGGTACCAGAGCCATCTTCACATATATATATTGAATCTATGTAGGTTTTATTTTATGCATTTATTTATTTTTGATGAATGAATGGATGGCTTAATATGATTGAATGCATGAGAATGATCGTTAGTTGTATGGTGTTTTCGGGTTCGGATTTGTTTATGATTAGATCATTGTGTAAGCTATTAAAGTGCATAGGATTTATGTAATTTTATTTGGTTTTTGACACCATAAAATTGTAATTCCGATCACACAAAAGTCAGAACGGAGCCTGGGATTAAGAATTTAACCACCGCTCCTCCGAGCCGCTGCCGAGACGTCGTACGGACCATACAGTTCCGTACAATTCAGTTTCGGCAGCCCCGTTTGACGCCATGTGTCCCCGTCCTGCTGGTCCAGAATTTTTTTTATTTTTCTGAAATTGTTTTGTTATTTTTTAAAAATTTTAAAATGTTATATATCGTATTTATTAGAAATTTGATATTTAAACAATGTGATAGTTTTGTTTTCCTTACAAACTTTTTGAAAATCTTATTTAAAAAATTTAATTTTAAAAATAATAGATTTTGATTAAATATTTCAGTTTCTAATTTTAATTAAAAGTTTTTTTAATTAAAAAGAAAAATAAAAATAATGATTATTTAAAAGTTTGTTTTAATTAATCAAACTAATTAGAAAATTGTTTTATTATTATTATTCTGGACCAACAACGACACATATCCTACCGACAGTAAAGTAAAGAAGCCCGATGAAGATCAATGTGGTTTTATTTTATTTTTTAATTTTATAAAGTGGTTGTAAAATTAGAAATACCCAAAAGCACCCAGTTCAACATTTATTGTTTATTTATTTAAATAATTATTTTCATGTGATTGATAACATGTTCATGCATTTTATGCCATACATAAAAACCCACACAGTCATAATCATGCATCTCATTGGTAGAAACATGATTATTAGGATTGTCCTATATGTTTATATGAATTGTTTTGTGAAATCAATTGCATGTAAATTACTTTGTTTTATTTTTGAATACTTGGTCAAATATCACACCAATTTTTAAGTCTTTATGACTTAATTTCTTTAAACCAACTCTATTTTAAAATTAGTTTTTTTAGTAAAGTTTAGATTAACATAATTGGTAATTTAAAATTGGATATGGACCTAGAAACTCGCTTTCTTTCCAATTTTAATTATGTTCATAAGGTTTAAAGATGTTATAATTAATTTGGAATTAATTAGGTTAAAAACACTTATTTCAAAATAGTGAGTGGGAGAGGGTTGATATCTCAAACATAACCCGTGGTCTCCATTATTAATATAACACCGTGATATATGAATAGCGCCTCACGACGGCTTTGTTTTCGTCCCCTAAGGAAGGTGTCTAGACATATCAATAGCAAGGTTGTATTTCTTACAAAGATAGGAACAAATGATGTATTTTAGGCTTGACCGACCCTAAGGCGGCATGTCCTAACTTAAGTCATGAACTCTGAAATAATGGGTTACACTCACAAAGCTATGATTAAGCTTTTGCAGTGGATAATCATAACTTGACCAAACTAAGCGGTACCTTAATGTTTAAAAGAGAAAACAAAGAGTTATTTTAAGTTTTAAACAATAAAGACAAGAATATCTTATAAATTCTCTAAAATTAATTTGACCGACCCTAAGGCGGCACTTTAATTGTTAGAAAATTTTATCGTGGAAATTGAACTTTATTTTATGTGTTTTAATTATACTCATGCATCACGTTTAATTTCCAAAACTTTCATATTTATTTTTCTAAATATAATAATATTTGTATTTTATTCAGAATATGTCTATCTCTAGAAATCCCATCACTGATTTGATCGCACAAGAAAAATTAACTGGTGATAACTTCATAAAATGGAAATCAAATATGAATCTATTATTGGTTAGCGAAAACCATAAGTTTGTCCTGAAGAACCTGGCGCCAATTCCCCAAAACATGTTTGAGACAAATTTGATGCATGGATTCAATCCAATAACAAAGCTAAGTGCTATATGCTTGTAAGCATGAGTGATGTCTTACGAACAAAGCATGAATCCATGGAAACTGCTTTTGAGATACTAGAATCTCTTAAGGAAATGTTTGGGCGCCCATCTGACCAAAGTCGTCATGAGGCTACTAGAACCTACATGAAAGCTAAGATGAAGAAAGGTCAATCTCTGCGTGAGCATGTTTTGAACATGATCAGTGTACTTCATGAAGCTGAGACGCATGGAGCAGTCATGGATGAGAAGACACAAGTAAGCATTATACTTGAGTCTTTAACTCCTGCTTTTTCTACATTCACAACAAATTATGTCATGAAAAAATTGGAATTTAACATGACACAATTTCTGAATGAATTGCAAACTTTTGAGACTTTGAATAAGACCATCTCAAGTCATGCTGAAGCAAAACCATCTTCTTCTAAGAAGAAAAGGAAAAGCAATAACAATGACTGCAAACCTAAAAATGACAATCCAAAAAAGGCAAAGAAGTCATCCAAGGCACCCGAGAACAAAAAGAACAATGACCCCAAACAAAAGGCACCCAAAGGAAAGTGTTCATTGTAATGTCGATGGTCATTGGAAGAGAAACTGTCCAAAGTATCTCGCCGAGCTGAAAGAGAAAAAGAAAGGTAAGTTAGATTTACTTGTACTCAAAGCTTATATGGTGGAACAAGATAAATTATCATGGATAGTTGGTTCTGGTTCCACTAACCATGTTTGTTCTTGTTTGCAGATGCTTGAGTCCGCAAAGTAGTTGGAGCAAGGAGAGATGACTATGAGAGTGGGAAGTGGAGCTCTTGTTTCAGCTAAAGCATGTGGAACAGTCCGTTCAAATTTTAAGAACAATTTTCTAGTTTTGAATAATGCTCTATTTATTCCTGAAATTACTAGAAACATTATTTCTTTATATTTGTTACATGAACAGAATTTTGGTATTTCTTTTAATAATAATATGATTTTTAGTTCAAGGAATGGGAAAAATATTTTTCATGCAAAACAAAAAGACGGACTGTACATGGTTAATCCAATAGAAAAATACTCAATAATTCTGAATTATTTAAAGCAGCTATTCCACAAAGTAACAAAAGACAAAAGGTTTCTAAAGAAAATGACACGTATCTATGGCACTTAAGATTAGGTTATATTAGTCTAGATAGGATAAATCGGTTAACTAAAGATGGACCTTTAAGGGAACTAACAGTTGGAACCCTACCGGTTTGTGAATCCTGTTTAGAAGGAAAATTGACTAAACGACCTTTCACTTCGAAGGGAAATAGAGCCAAAGAACCACCAGAGCTTATACATAGTGATGTAAATGGTCCAATTAACATTCAAGCTCGAGGTGGTTATGAATATTTTGTCACATTTACTGACAACTATTCTAGATACGGTCATGTTTACCTAATGCTTAAGAAGTCAGAAACTTTTGATAGGTTTAAAGACTTCAAAGCCTTAGCATAGAAGCAGATAGGTAAATCTTTAAAAACACTCCGATCTGATCGTGGTGGTGAATATTTGGATTCTGAATTCAAAGATTTCTTGCTGGAGCATGGAATTCTATCCCAACTCACAGCACCTGGAACACCACAACAAAATGAAGTTTCAGAAAGAAGAAACCGGACCCTGTTGGACATGGTCAGGTCTATGTTAAGCTACTCTTCACTTCCCTTATCGTTTTGGGGATATGCACTTCAAACAGCTAACTACATTTTGAATGTAGTTCCGTCCAAAGTTGTGACAAAGACACCACTAGAACTATGGAATGGAAGTAAACCTAGTTTGCAACATTTCCGTATTTGGGGTTGTCCTGCTCATGTGCTAAGACCTAAATCTGGAAAACTGGATTCAAGGTCTGAAGTGTGTATATTTGTGGGCTATCCTCCAGAAACAAGAGGTGGATATTTCTATAGCCCAAGTGATCAAAATGTATTTGTTTAGACGAATGCAACATTTTTAGAACACGACTATATGAATGATTTTAAACCTCGGAGAAAAGTAGTTTTAGAGGAACTAATGGCATATAAAATTGCATCTCCATCTTCTTCATCATTTAATTATAAAACAACCAAAGAAACCACAATTCCTAAAAAGGAAAAACCAGTGCAACATCGTAGTGGGAGGATTGTGAGACAACCTATTCGCTACGAACATGAAGCACACGTTCTTGTATCAGATACTGAAAAGGACGATCCATTGACTTTTAAAGAAGCAATGGAAGACCGTGATGTTGATAAGTGGCAAGATGCCATGAATCAAGAAATGGAATCAATGTATTCCAATTCAGTATGGGAACTTGTAGATCTGCCTGACAATGTTAATGCCATTGGATGTAAATGGATCTACAAAAAGAAAATGGGTGCAGATGGAAAGATAGAGACCTATAAAGCAAGGCTTGTGGCCAAAGGCTACACACAGAGAGAGGGTGTGGACTATGAAGAAACATTTTCTCCTGTTGCCATGCTTAAGTCCATTCGCATACTTTTATCCATAGCTGCCATCTATGATTATGAGATATAGCAAATGGACGTCTAGACAACCTTTCTGGATGGCCACCTTGATGAAACCATTTATATGGAACAACCAGAAGGGTTTATTAAGAAGGATCAAGATCAAAAGGTATGCAAGTTTTTGAAATCCATATATGGATTGAAACAAGCATCAAGATCTTGGAACTTAACATTTGATGAAACTATTAAAACATATGGTTTCAAACAAAATGTTGACGAAGCATGTGTTTATAAATACATCAAAGGGAAAGTTGTGGTTTTCTTAGTTCTTTATGTTGATGATATCCTACTCATTGGGAATGATGTAGAGACATTATCAAATGTAAAGAAATGGTTGGATGACAAATTCCAAATGAAAGATTTGGGAGAAGCGAGCTATGTTCTAGGCATTAAAATTCTAAGAGATAGATAGAACAAGCTCCTAACACTTTCACAAGCAAATTATATTGATAAAGTGCTTGAAAGATTCTCTATGGAGAATTCCAAAAGGGTCAATTGCCGACCAGACATGGAAGTACTCTTTGCAAAGATCAGTGTCCAAAGACACCACAAGAGCAAGAGGATATGAGAAAGTATCCCTATGCATCAGCTGTAGGGAGCCTAATGTGTGAAATGTTATGTACTAGACCTGGCATATGTTATGCTGTAGGGATTGTCAGTCGTTATCAATCAAATCTAGGTTTGGAACACTGGATTTCAGTGAAACATATTCTCTAGTATCTCAGGAGAACGAGAGACTATATGCTAGTATATTCGGGTAGTGACCTCGAACCTACTGGATACACTGACTCTGATTTTCAATCTGACAAGGATAGTAGAAAGTCTACTTCTGGGTCAGTATTCACTCTTGGTGGGGGAGTAGTTGTCTGGAGAAGCATTAAGCAATCTAGTATAGCCGATTCTGCCATGGAAGTTGAATACATAGCAACTTGTGAAGCAGCTAAAGAAGCAGTTTGGCTGAAAAAGTTCTACACAGATCTGGAAGTGGTTCCAGAAGTGGAGAAACCACTTGTTCTTTACTGTGACAACAGTGGAGCAGTGGCTAATTCTAAAGAACCAAGAAGCCACAAGAGGGGAAAGCATATAGAGCGCAAATACCACTTGGTCAGAGAAATCGTACATAGAGGAGATGTGTCCATTCTGAATATTGCATCAGAACACAACCTGGCAGACCCGTTCACAAAGACGCTTCCTACAAAGCAATTCGAAGGTCATGTACGAAATATGGGATTGAGAGAAATGCCTCACTTGCTTTAAGTACAAGTGAGAGATTGTTAGGAGTGTGTCCTAAAAGCATGTAAAAGACATTTGTTTTTTCTGTGAATAAATAAATACAATGGATTATTATTACTGTTATATTTAGATTGTTAAATTATTGTTTGAATAATTTTGTAAATATCAGAAAAATTCTATATTCATTATTGAGGATGTGATCTTGTATTAGTACGAGAGAATTAAGATCACATGAATGAATAAAAATAGTCAACAACAATAAATTAAAGTTATGGAATTCTTTAATTAGATTTGTAAGTACAGTTTACTGAGTATCATAATGATACAAATAATCTAGATTCAGATTATTGATGTTGTAAGACATCTCGGTAAATGTGCTTTATATAATATGATTATGTATGACATGGACAGATATGAATTAAAGTCTTTATCGAAAAACCATTTAACAATAAAAACTTGTAATTCATATCATAACTGATGATCATTTATAGATCAACCTAAATCATGAGTGTTCATGAACTCTTGTTCATGTTTATTAAATCTTTTGATTCATTCGTTAAGGTCTCTTCAAAGAATAAGGCTAATGACTTTTGTTTTGGAGATTTAATATCATGGATGGCTGGGAACATGTATCAACAATACAGAATCTAATCTTTCCTAACGGATCGTATATTAGTTCCCTCGATGGTTAATTCTGGAACTGAATGATTTTGAGCTCAAATCTATAAATAGATTATAGATTAATTATTCACTAGTGAATTAATGGTACTTAAGGAATAAGAAGTAAATTAGAAAGGTAAAATGGTAATTCTTCCATTCTAATTTATGAACTAATTAATTAGAGGGTTGAACTATTGTAAGATGGTTATATCAATGGGCGACTTAAGATAAGATTTCTGTAAAAATATATCTATAACATAAAGAGTGCAATTCTGAATTTATAGTGGAGAAATATCATAATTAATAAATTAACTATTATAATTAAAGAGTCTAATTATTTAGTTTCAATTTATTGGAGCTTAATGTTATAGGTCCATGGTCCCCAAAATGTCTCAAACAAACATTGGCAAAGGTAAATACAAAAATGGGCAAATATGATCTATTTAATAAGTAAAACATTTTTTTATGTATCAATCATAATTATTGTATAATTATGTGTAATTAATTAATTGAGAATTAATTAATTATTTGATTTAACAAAAATATAATTAATTTTGAATTAATTTATTTTTGGGATTTTTGGTATTTAAATAATAATAAAAATTCGGAAAAATCACATGCCCCCTCTAGCATGTGGTACACGTGTAGCACAGTGCACAATCACTGTGCTACACGCATAAGAGACTCTGAGCGGTTTCTTGGTTCCATAATTTTAGCTATTTAAATATTAAATAAATAATGAGATATTGTAATATGATTAAAATATTATTATTTCAACAAAATCTGATAACTGATTAGTTATTTTTAAATTGTTTAAAATAATTAATATTTTATTTTTAATATATTAGATATATTAAATATAGGATATGAGTTTTTCAGAACGTAACTTTTTAGGAATAGAAAAATATCTTGAAATTTCTTTCAGAGAAAGAGAACAGTGATACAAACAAAAGTCACCGTTCTTCACAAAACCTAGGTCCAAATTTAATCAGATCTCATGTGTTGAGAACATTTGATAAATAGATTTTGCCTAATATTTTGTATAGCGAGCCCACACTCGTTCTTTGTGTGCTGAGAACATTTTGGAAGATCTTGGTGTGAGATCTCAAGGATTTTTCCATACAAAAAGATAGCAGCAAGGAAGGACCTGAGGTAATTTTCTATTCATGTCTTTGATTCAATATATATATATGCATGTGAAGAAGTAGATCTAGAAATCTTGTGGGATTAAATTAACAATTTGATTGTTGTTCCGCTGCGTATAATCTCTTATTTGATCAATAAAAACCAACATAACCTACAATGAATCATACTGACCCACTGTCCTGGGTAACCCAACTACAAAGTCAATAGTAATGTCCTCCTACTTCCACTCAGAAATACCCAAAGGCTATAATAGCCCTGCTAGTCTCTGGTGTTCAACTTTCACCTACTGACACATTAGGCACTTAGCCACATATTCAATCACACCCTTCTTCATCCCAGGCCACCAATATAGTGATTTCAAATCTTAATACATCTTCGTGGTGCCCAGATGCAGCGAGTAAGGTGTAGTATGAGATTCATCCAAAATCTCTTGTCTGATAGTAGAGTCCATCGAAACATAAACCCGCTCTTTCTACCTCAACGAACTCATCTCTAAAATAGTATAGTCCTTCGCCACTCCCGCTAGGACGTCCCCTTTGTGCCTCATCAATTGAGGATCATTCAACTGACCCTCCTTTATCCTCTCCAAAAGAGTAGATTGTAAGGTGATATTGGCGAACTGGCCCACCACCAACTCTATCCTTGTTCTAGTCATATCCTCTGCCAACTCCTTCGATATTTGCTTCAAACTGAATAACTGTCTCGGATCTCTTTGACTCAAGGCATCTGCCACCACGTTGGCTTTTCCTGGTTGGTAAAGAATCTCACAGCCATAATCTTTCATCAACTTTAGCCAACGCCTCTGTCTCATGTTTAGATCTTTCTGGGTAAATAAATACTTTAAGCTATTGTGGTTAGTGTATATTTCACACTTCTCTCCATAAAGTTAGTGCCGCCATACCTTCAATGCAAAGACCACCACTGCTAACTCCAGATCATGCGTAGGGTACCGCTATTCATATTCTTTCAACTGCCATGATGCATAAGCAATCGCCTTCCCTGCCTGCATAAAAACACAGCCTAACCCTTGCCTTGAAGCATCACAATAAACCACAAACTTCTTTTGATCTGACGGGAGACTCAATACCAGAGCAGTGATCAATTGTCACTTCAACTCCTGGAAGTTGTTCTCACATATATCTGACCATACAAACTTCAGATTATTGTGTGTCAACTCTGTCAGTGGTGTAGCAATCCTTGAGAACCCTTCTACAATACATTGGTAATATCCCACCAACCCAAGGAAACTTTTAATGTCTGAAGCACTCCTTGGCCTTGGCCAATCTCTAACTGCCTTATTCTTGGTCGGATCCACCTTGATTCCATCTTTACTAAAAATGTGGCCTAGGAATGACACATGAGGTAATTAGAACTAACACTTGAAATTGGCATACAATCTGTGCTCCCTCAGTCTCTGTAATACCAAGCAAAAATGTTGTTCATTCTCTACCTCCGACTAGGAATAAACCGAGATTTTGTTGATGAAGACAATCACGAATCTGTCTAGGTAATCCTTAAACACTCTGTTCATCAGATCCATAAAAGTTTTTGGGGCATTAGTCAATCCAAATGACATGACTAAGAACTCATAATGCTCATACCTGGTACGAAAAGCTGTCTTTAGAATATCCTCATCAATGATCCTCAGTTGGTGATAATCTGATTGAAGATCAATCTTTGAGAACACTATTCTACCCTATAACTGCTCAAATAACCATCGATCCTCGACAATGGATACTTATTCTTGAAGTCAGCTTATTCAACTCCCTGTAGTTGATGCACATTCTTAATGTCCCATCTTTTTTCTTCACAAACAACATTGGTGCACCCCACAGTGAAAAATTGGGTTTGATGAATCCTAAATCTAGTAAATCCTACAATTGAATCTTCAATTCCTTTAGTTTTGTTGGTGCCAGTATGTAAGGTCCCCGGGATACTGGCTCTATCCCTGGTTCCAACTCTATGACAAACTCGATCTCACGGCGTGATGGTAACCATGGCAGATCTTATGGGAATGTATCTAGAAACTCACAGACCAACCAGGTCTTCCCCTGTCCAATAGGTACATCCTTTGTGGTATCCACCACGATAGCTAGGAATCCTATGCAACCTCCTCACAACAGGTCTCTAGTCTTCAATGCCAAAATCATAGGAACACGAGGCCCATTCACAGTACCCACAAACATGGACGAGTCCTCTCCCTCAGGCTCAAAGGTCACCATCCTCCTTTTATAGTCTATGGTTGCCCCATACTTGGCTAACCAATCCATGCCCAGAATCATACCGAAGTCATCCATAGTCAACTTTATAAGATCCATCGACAACTCCCTACTATAAATCTCTACTGGTAATGATCTGACTCATCTCTTAGAAACTACTAATTTCCCGTAGGCAGCATGCTCCCAAACCCCACAGCGTAAAAATCACATGTTCTGCATAATTCTTCTATCACCCGACTAGATATAAAAGAATGCATAGCACAAGAATCAATCAACACCGTGAAAGGAGAACCAACATTAGAGATCTGACCTGTCACTACTGAGGGACTAGCCTTAGCCTCTGACTGTGTCAAGGTGAACACTCGTGATGGAGTCAAGTTGTCCGCCTTCTTTGGTTCCTCATTCTTCGAGCTTTGGCAGTCTTTCTTGAGAATTCCAACCACCCCACATAACTAGCATGCCTTCACTCGACATTCTCCCAGATGGTGCCTCCTGGCATACTCCGGATAACTCCTCTAAGCCTCATTGCCTCCCTGGCGGCCACCCTAAACACCCTTACCCCTCCTATTAGGTCAAACAATGGTCGGGGTGACAGGGGTCTCCTCTTCTGGTCGCTAGGGCCTCTACCCCTACTAGATCGCACAAATGGAGGCACTGCCCTCCGAACATCACGTCGTGGAACACACTCTCTCTCTCTAAATATTATTCTCGGCCTCCTCAATCGTAAGGAATTTGTCAACAACTTGGGGATAAATAGTTTCCTTAGACACTAACTCTAACGCCGTGGATAGCCAAGACCATTACACTGTGTGTTTATAAAGTGCCAGACTTACTAATCAAGTCATTTAATTAAAATCGTGTTGCAGAACCTACAAAGGATCTAGGGTTAAAAGCGTTTTGGTCTTGAAAGCCACACTTTTCATTAAGAAACATTATCTGGTTACACGGGATCCCAAAAATACAGGTTTAAAGATCGTTTACAAAAGTTGTGAGACTCAGATACAATAACCAGCCATACTAAGGCAAAACAAGCAGTTAGGTTATCCCTGTCCCGGTCCACTCCTCGATCGTGGTGATCGAACAGCTAGCTATGTACATTTCACTTCGGAGCTCTCCACCTCAGGCTTGGTCCAGCTTGCCCTTGCCTTTACCTGCACCACGTAGCACCCGTGAGCTAAGGCCCAACAAGAAAACACAATATCAATAGAGCATAAGCAATTATCAGACAAGTCAATATCTCACGTTGCATCACATAGCCTCAGTCAAATAACCATTCAATATAGTCAAGTATTCCACATACTAAGCATGTCAACTCATAGCATGCACAGTTTATAAACGATAACCAGGGCTAGCGCACACAAGCTGCTCCCTATGTTATCCCAGTGTTCATTGCTCCCTGTGGCCGAATCACGCTCTGTGCACTGATAGTATGAACGACACTATTAGGTCGCTTTTACATGTCCTATGGCGTGATACCAACATTGACACGAAACAACTCTCGGGAGCACTTAGTCCCATCACAATCATATAACTGGGTGCAGTTTTCTTACCTTTCAATTCAATAGCTTTGATCCCTCGACCCCTTGAGCACGATCCCTCTCGAGCCCCCGAGCCCCAACGCTCACCTAAACACAATCATAGCCAAGGTCATCATCAACCCTCAAGTTCAAAACCTAACCCCGGGGCCAATCCCGAGCCCCCGGGATGTCCTAGTTCCACCAAACAAGGTGGTGGAATCAAACCCCAAACCCTAGGTCAAAAACCCTTGCAAACAACCCAAAAATCCCCTTCAGGAGGCAGGGTAGCGCTACAGCGCTCTTGGGAGGGCGCTACAGCGCTACAAACAGAAGTAAAAAAACCCTTAAGAAAAATGGCCTAGCGCTACAGTGCCCAAAGGCTAGCGCTGTAGCGCTAGTCACAGACAACCCTGCACTGATTTTTCCCTTTTGCGATTTCTTCGAACTAACCTCAACCAAAGCTCTTCCAACTCTTACTCAAATTCAAAAACAACCTCTTAACCACACTCCACTCATCCCAAGCACCCCAAACTTCTAAAACCTAAGCACATGCATCCACAAACTCAGAATTCACCATAGCCACTTCTAAACTCTAAAACTCAGTAAAAACCAGCTGAACATCAAAGTTTAGAGTTTAGACCTTATACCTTTGATAGAATTTAGACCACAAGCTGCTTCTAGAATCCTTTGGATTGCTCCTCCTCAGCCTCAAGTCTAAATTCCCTAAGGTTCCACCCAATTTCAACTTAAGCACCACAACTCAAAAACTAGAAACTGAAACTGAAGAATTCTAAGTCTTACCTCAAGTGTTGATGAACCCTTGCTAAACCTCTGTCAATTCCTCAGTCTTAGGTTAGGATCCTTGATGCCTAGTTAATCCTAGCCCTCCTCTGAGCTTTACTCCAGGAATCCTCAAGAAACAAGTGAAGGAAGTACAAACCGACCTAGAGAATTCCCTCTGTTTTCTCTCCTTTCTTTTCCTTTCCTTTTCTTTCTTTTTCAAACTTCTGTAATATTCTACAAATCCCACTAACATAAAGCCCCAGTAATACCCATCCTTAAAATCCAAATGACCATTATACCCTCCCTATTAATTCTAATCCTTTAGTCCACTTAAGGGCATTTTAGTCATTTCACCCAGTTCCCGCTAATTCCTCGAGTGTCCTTATTTCCCGCTCAGTTCCCGATACCTAATTAATCGCCAATAACATTCCCCAATGCCAAAATAAACTCCAGTATATCCGCTAAATTCCCATTTATACCCCTGAGCTCACCCCGAGCTGGGTATAAATCCCTGCAATGACTTTTCCGCTACTTTGTTCACTAGGATCGTCTCGAGTCACAAATCACAAATATATCCACATAATAATGTGGTCTCGACAATTATCACGTATATCAAAGCAGTTATGCCCATAATGGCCAAAATTACAATTATGCCCTTCTAACCTAATCAAGGCCTACATGCATACTAACACACATAGTCATGCATCTCAGATACTCAAGTAATCATATAACATGTTTTAAATCATAATCATGCATCTTAATCATTAAATTCACACATAATCCCCATTATGCCCTCCAGGCACCCTAATCAAGGCCCTTAAGCCTTATTAGTGAATTTGGGTCGTTACACTAACGTAATCAGAACATCACAAGCTATCATAACACTCAACCCTCGAACAAATCTATTCGGTCTTGCTGCATCAGTAGGCACCAAGTCCGGTGCAAATTTATCTGGCCTGTCAAATTTCACGGCATACTTGGTGACTGACATACTTCCTCACACCAAATTGGTAAATTCGTCCAATTTCGCAACTTGAACTGTGTTGGTGTAGTATTTTTGGTTAAGCAGGTCCTGAAACTAATCCCAGTACATAGTAGTAATATTCTGTGTGTGGGACACCACTTCCCACCAAATACGGGCATCGTCTCGAAACATAAAGATAGCGGAAGCCACTCTGTCATTACCTGCCATCCTCATAAAATCCATGATGGAGGTAGTTAGGCTTGTTATCCCAAAAATCAGAAGTAAATGACATGGCAAGTATTAATTACACGTGGCTGACACCTGGAAGAATCTGTGTTCGACTATCGACCAGGAAAGCACCCCGTGTCATACGATCGGTTTCTCCATACGACCAGCCTGGTCGTACGTACATTATACGCGGAGAAGATCTTAAGCAGTTATGATGGAATCCGAAATTATCTCTCATGATTTCCTGAGTATTCGATAATTTAGGAAATAATATATGTGACAAATCAATGTAAATCTTCCCTGAGCTTATAAATGGAAGAGGAGGGCTCAGGGAAGAGGATATTTTTATATTTTTTGACTTCTAGATCACTTGAGATTAGAGTTATCAAATTAATCATATTGTATTGTTCTTCAGAGGTTGGTGAAACTCATTGAACCCTATTTCTTTGATCACTCCTTTTGATCTCACATCAATAACAATCTAAGTGGACGTAGGTTATTACCAGATCCTGGGGCCGAACCACTATAAAATATCGTGTTCTTATTATTTTCGTCATCATGTTCTTTTCAATGCATTCATCCATGTCAAGCGTATTTTGACTCCGTGTCAGTTGCCCAAAATCAGGGTCAACAAGGCTCATCCATTGCTCAACCTTCAGTGGATCCAAACCTCCCTCAAAGATTGGAGGGTGATGTTTCCTAAATCTTTCGTACGAATCCCACCTGTTTTAACCTCTGGCTCCTATACAACTGGTACCACAACAGGTGGCATGACTGGTGCAACGCTCCCATCTTCCTGACTCTGAAGTCTGGCTTGCATAACAGCAAGCACTTGTTGCAATTCTCAGGGGCTGGCAGAGGGTTATGACCATGGTTATCATCTCTAGCCTCGATCTCAACACCGGCTAGTGGAATTCATCACCTTGGAGGCATAACTCTCCAAGTATATATGCAATCAATGACTCAGCTTATCAGGGAATGATAGCGAGTTCTAGAAGTCACCAAACGATCCAAAACAAACAATTAAGCAAATACATGTATCCACAATGTTAATAAGCATTTCAATAGCTATAACACACAGTACCGATGCTAATAAGAATTCCTTTTCATATACACATTACAGTCAAGGGCTAAGCCATATCAATATAACTCATGCGACCTATTCTAGCATGCAGATAAGGTATATATTCTTCAATTAAGCACATAACATCATTAATAGTTACCAAACTCTGAGTCGAGCTTATCTTTAGCAGCAAGTGTACATGCCTAGCCAATCTTTAGGAATCCTTAAACCTAGACAACTCTGATACCAAGTTGTAACATCCTACTAATCCAGGACCATTACAATGTGTGTTTTAAAATAGTGCTTAACTTGCTAAACGACTCATTTGAACCTAAACGTGCATTTAAAGTTAACTAATGTATTAAGTATTAAATTTTTTTGGCAAATAGTAATAATTTTCTAATAAAAGTTTAAGTCTGTACATGAGATTCCAAAAGAGTTTAAAAGTTAAATACAACTCAAAAGACTACAGAAGAGAGGTCGGCCTAAGTGGCAAAATAAGGTTCAACCCTAGTTCTTTAACAGAGAACCCGACCGTGGTCGAGCAAGCTGCATATGTATACATCGCCCCTAAAGCTCTCCATCTCATGACTGGTCCAACTTCCCTTTACCTTTACCTGCACCATATAGCACCATTGAGTCAAGGCTCAGCAAGAAAACTTAAATAAACAAATATAGATAATCAACATATCACAAATAACATGCTTAAGAGTAATAACCATACTCAAGCAGGCATTCAACTCAATTACACGACCATAGGGTCACACGAGTGCATATTTCCCTTTATTTATTCAAGCGGCTTCAGAGACAGACATGTGCATATCGCACTTCCGAAGTGGCCCAGCCATAACAACCTACATTCACTACAAGAAAAAATGCTTTTTATAACACCGAAAATGTGTTATCAAAACATACCATAACACTTTTTGATGTGTTAAGAACGACTATGTTATCGTAGGTCAGGGTACTTTACATAACACTTTATCATTGTATACAGATGTGTTATTATACTGTCAAAGATAACACAATTTCTGTGTTATTTTAATAAATAGATAAGTGTTTTAATTATGTTATTTATAGTCGATTATATAACACATTTCAATACTTATAAATTTGTGTTATACTACACTTTAGTATAACACATTTTTTGTGTTATACTACACTTTAGTATAACACATTATTTGTGTTATATAATGAAGTTTGCATAACATAATTGTTTGCATAAAAAGTGTTATTGTAATAGATATTATAACACAATTTTTGTATTATAACACTAATTTATTCCATTATATTTTAATTTTTTTTATATAATTAAAATTTGCTTTCTAATAATTACTAGCATCATCAAATGAACTTGATTTTCAAATAACAAAAAGTAAAAACATTCAGCATTGTATTAACAATCCACAAATTAGTTTAAAACATTCAACACTATCATCAACAACAAAATGTTCTTTAAGTATTCAAGGAGTCTTAAATATTCAACATAGTGAAAAGTTACTACTTTCAACACAAAATATTCTACAGTTGCCCAACACAAAGCCTTCAAAATTAAGTATCCTTTTCTACTTCGCTTGTCACATCTGCAAAATAAACAAAGAAATATTTTATTGTTATTATCTAGCATCACAAATTACTTCAAGAAAAATGCTATGGAAATTATATCCAAGAAAGGACACCACATACAAAATAATGAATTCACAACTACACCAAAGCAAACAAAGAAACTTGGTCCACATACAATATTCAAAACTTGTGTTTGTCGTGCTACTTTGGATTGGATCTTCCCCATGATGAAATCATGTTTTGTAAGATTGGTCCATGCCCCACAAAACTAAGTGTTCGACAACTTCGTCTGAAAGTTGATGTCTTAGATTGTGACATTTGTTGCATGGACAAAGAATCTTGGCTGGAAATCCAAGATTCGTCATGGCTGTCTTAACAAACTCCCTAGATTTTTGCTCATATTCCACCGTTTCTCTACAATTTTAGAGCATACATCAATAATCAAGCACTGACACTTAAACATATACCCAAAATAAACTATATGATTTTGGTTACTAACCTGTTAAGATGGATCCAACTTTTATCCATCTCCAATGAATTTGAATTTGATGCTGTTCTCTTAATAAAATCTTGTTTTTTGTATGGGTTTAACAACTGTTAGACAAGACAATCACATTATTTGCGGTTGTAATTTCAGAGTCATGACAAGGTCATTAACACACATGCTTTTAAAAGAAAACATGTCTTGGTTGAATTTCAGGTCATCTTAAAAGAGAATTTCAGGTCATACCAGTTAAAAAGATCCTTTTCTTCAGTTAAATATCCTATTTTTGCTATTTATCCTATGAATGATTAAAAATGGAAGAATTCCTTTCTTTTTGCTGAGTTTAAGACATTTTTAATATTTTTTCATTTCATTTCCTCTTATAGACATTGCAATAGGTAGTAGGATCATCAGAGTTTAAGGGGGTCTTCTTAGTATCTTTTGAAAAAAGAAATCAGCTTATGTTTTAGACCATCTATATTGTTTTGGGGTTAGATGCAGAAGAAGAAGAAGAAAAGAAAGGTCATTAAGTCAATGTTGTTTAATAGAGAAGTTGACCATATTGTTATTTTCAACCTCAATTGTTTTGTGGGTTGTAAATATATCAATGAAAAGGCCTAGTGGGCACTGGCCCTTTTAATTTGATTAAGAAAAAAAGGGATATTATGTCTAATTTGATGGTTTAGCAGCAGACTCTGCATCATGTGCTCTTAAGAGCTTGTTCCTTGAGAGTATAATATGATTAATTCAGTCTTTTAAATCTGTAAAAACAATTGGTTATATGATCCAAATGGTGGTAACCAACCAAAAGGAAAGAAAAGAAAAGACATTGATCTCTTTTGTTTTTTTTATTATTTTTTTTCCTCAAGATTATTATTATTATTATATTTCTTAGTATTTAGAGTGGTCCCCTCCAAAATTACATTGCCATGTTAGCAGCTTGTGGAGTGTGGAGTGTGGACTATTTTTGTATGATAGAATAGATCACATGAAGGATGAGAATATTTAAACAAAAATATTTAACCTTTCAGTATCATCAATGCTCAGACTTAGATATTTTTCTTTGTATAATATTCCATCTATGATCTCTGATTTCTCTTCCTATTTTTTATTTTTATGAGCAAGAATATAAATGGTGGGTAAAGTTTTACTTGGATTATGGTGAACCTATTTTCTTACATATGTACTAATTTTAGCATATTATTATTTACTTGTTTCAAATAAAAAGAAATGGCTGACCAAGAAACTTGTTGTTGAAATTATTTTCCTTTCAATGAATAAGAAGTAATCTTTAGAAAAATATAAACATTCTCTGACCCTAAACATTACCAAATATTGGACTGCTTTTAATTACAAAAAATTTCAAAGATATATTGTTTTTGGATTTAGTTATGAACTAAAGTTATTGTTTATATATATGAAGAAAATCCATTGTCATCTTTTACTGTGGTAATGTTTCTGTTATACTAATCATATCAGCCCATGTTTCTTATGGAAAAGGAGAATTATACTAAAATGTGCTGCCATTTTTTCTTCTTCTTTTGTATTGGCTATGATAACGACATAGGTAAAATGAGCATGCATTTAAACATCATTTTTAACAAAACAAGTGTCATATATCTCACAATTCAGGGCCAATTTAAGAAGCATACATAGCCATCTGTTTGTTAGTGTGACCATTTTCTATTAGTATACATTATAAATTCAATCTATTGTACTCACTTTGTTTGGACCTACTTATAGGCTATATAGATCATCAGAATACAACATACCATCATATGGCTAAGTACTTTCAGATTTGGGTTATAATTTATTGAAAAAATTACACTTTTTAATTGTAATTTTAGTCCACCTTACCATCATATTCTTACCAGTTTTTTTTCCCTCTAGTCTTGGCAGTTTTCCCTCTACGAGCTAATTACTCTCTTGAATAAATAAAAGCATTTCATTTCTTGGTTTTCTTTTAAATTATGGCTTTCTATTTTTTGTAATTTAATGATTTGCTTATTTGGCTCAATCTGAATTGTTCCCCAGGATTCCGATACAACTAGTTGCAAATTGAAGTTGTAACAGAGAGCTTTCATAAGTTAAAAAGATCCTTTTCTTCATTTAAATTTGGTTGATTGATTTTTTAACTCAAAGTTGCGTGTGTATGGCTTAATTTTTGTTGAACTTGTGGTTGGCTGTTTGGTTTCTGTTGAATAGAACAATCACGTGGAATGACTATTACTTTGTTCTAAGTGTTTACAGTGTAGTACATTCTTTGAACACTGAAACTAGAAACTAGAAACTAATGGTACAAGGAGTTGAGAGTGAAAATAGAAGATCATAAAAAATAGGAAATGATGGTTTACACAACGCTACTATGTTAGGGAGGAATAAAGAACTGAACCAAAGTAATAGTTGTTTATTTATTTATTACTTCTGTTTGTGTTCATGTGCTATTTTTGGGGGTTGGGAGTAATAAGGAAGGAAGGAATGTGTCATGATGGTATGTTAAGAAGAGATGTGGTTCATTTGGTAGTCACTATGGTGCATTTTTAGGATTCTGATCTCTTAGTCAATTATCTTATACAATTTACATAATATTTGCAGATGTGGAGGGGTAATTGGATTCTATGGGCCAGGGTCAAATATTGGACTGCTTTTAAATACAAAAAATTCAAAGATATATTGTTTTTGGATTTAGTTATGAACTAAATTTATTGTTTATATATATGAAGAAGATCCATTGTCATCTTTTACTGTGGTAATGTTTCTGTTATACTAATCATATCAGCCCCTGTTTCTTATGGAAAATGAGAATTATACTAAAATGTGCTGCCATTTTTTCTTCTTCTTTCGTACTGGCTATGATAACGACATAGGTAAAATGAGCATGCATTTAAACATCATTTTTAACAAAACAAGTGTCATATATCTCACAATTCAAGGCCAATTTAAGAAGCATACATAGCCATCTGTTTGTTAGTGTGACCATTGTAACGACCCAAATTTCCTAATAAGGTTTAGGACCTTGATTAGGAGGCCGGGAGGGCCATAATTGATTTATTGTATTATTATATGATTATATGCATGATTGTGTGGGTCATATTATTATATGATGATAAAGGCATGCATGGGACTATATACTCTGCTGTGAGGGTATTATGGTAATTTGGCTCATTGAGAGCGTAATTGTGTATTTGTGTGTATATTGGTAGGCTAATGTTGAGACCACATTATTATGTGGATATATATTGTGATTTGTGACTCGAGACGATCCTAGTGAGCAAAGTGGCGAAAAGTCATGGCGAGGATTTATACCTGGCTCGGGGTGAGCTTAGGGGTGTAAATGGGAATTTAGCGAATATACTGGAGTCTATTATGACATTGAGGAATAATATTGATAACTAATTAGGTATCGGGAATTAAGTGGGAAATATTAGAGACACTCAAGGAATTAGCGGGAATTGGGTAAAATGACTTAAATGCCCTTAAGTGGATTAAAGGGTTTAGACTTAATGGGGAGGGCATACTAGTCATTTAGCTTACAGAAGTTAAATAATACCAGGGCTTTATGTTAGTGGGATTTGTAGAATATTGGAGAAGTCTGAAAAAGAAAGAAAAGGAAGGGAAAAGAAAGAAGGGAAAACAGAGAGGGTTCTCTAAGTCAGTTTATGTTTTCTTCACCAATTTCTTGAGGATTTCTGGAGTAAAACTCAGAGGGAAGTTAGTCCAATTAAGCCACAAGGTTACTGAGCAAAGGTTGAGGATTTGGCAAGGGTTTAGCAGGATTAGGCCATCACTTGAGGTAAGGTTCTGTAATCTCTTCAGTTGCTGGTTTGGTTTTGTTTCTGGTTTTTAAGCTATGGTACTTAAGTTGAATTGGATGAAACTTTAGGAATTCAGGCTTAAGACTGAGGAGAGGCAAGCCAAGAAGGTTTAGAGACAGCTTGTGGTCGAAATTCTATCAAAGGTATAAAGCCTAAACTCTAACTTTGTAGTTCAGCTGGTTTTGACTGAGTTTTAGAGCTTAGGAGTGGCTATGGTGAATTATGAGGTTGTGGATGCATGTGCTTAAGTTCTAGATGTTTGGGGTGCTTGGGATGAGTGGAATATGTTCATGAGGTTGTTTTTGAGTTTGGGAAAGAGTTGGAAGAGTTTTGGTTCGAGTTGGTTTGAGAAAATCGCTGAGGAGGAAAATTGGTGTAAGTCTGTCTGTGACTAGCGCTACAGCGCTAGCCTTTGGGCGCTGTAGCGCTAGGCCAAGTTTGCTGAGGGATTTTGGCTTCTGTTTGTAGCGCTGTAGCGCCCTCCCATGAGCGTTGTAGCGCTACCCTGCTTCCTGAAGTGGATTTTAGGGTTGTTTGCAAGGGTTTTTGACCTAAGGTTTGGGGTTTGGTTCCACCACCTTGTTTGGTGGAACTAGGACTTCCCGGGGGCTCGGGATTGGCCTCGGGGCTAGGTTTTAAGCTTGGGGATTTATAATGACTTTGGCCATGATTGTGATTAGGTAAGAGCTAGGGCTCGAGTAGGATCGTGCTGAAGGAGACGAGGGATCAAAGCTAGTGAATTGAAAGGTAAGAAAGCTGCACCTGATTATGTGGTTAGGTTGGGACTAAGTGTTCCCTATGCTTGTATGCATTGGTATGTGAATGTGATTAACCATGTGAACACGATGGGACTAAGAGCTCCCTCCATTTGTATATCATGTCGTGTGATGGTGTTATTATGCCATGGGACATGCGATTACCGGCCTAAGGGTGTCGGAATCAATATTCGCGCACTGGGGCGCGGCTCGGCCACTGGTAGCTGAGGCAGCTTATTTATCACTGAGCTCGGTTAAGCTGGCCGGAGTCAGTGAGTATTACACTGGGGGCGGCCCTAATGAGCCGAAGACAGTGTGTTAAATAGAGGGTGCGACTAAGGGCGCCTACCCTGAATGTTATTTGATGGTTATGACAATCTATTGGTTATGAATGTGAATATTGTATTATGAATTTAGTTGGTTGACTGTTTGGATGACAAACTGTTATTACTGATTGTATAAATGTTATGAAATATCGAATTTTTTGTTGAGCATTGTGAAATATTAGATAAGTGTCGCTGATCTTGCTATGTTATTATGCTTTCTTGCTGTGCCTTGGCTCACGGGTGCTACGTGGTGCAGGTAAAGGCAAGGGTAGGCTGAATCAACCATGAGTTGGAGAGCTCTGGGGGCGAAGTGTACATCGTCAGCTGCTCGGCCGCCACGGTCGAGAAATTGTGCAGGAACGAAATCCTAAAATGTATATTTTGCCATTAGAGTGGCTTGAACTATTTGTAACTTCTAGAATTTGTTGTAACTAAGACACCTAAACCTTGTTTTGAGTCTCCATGTATTAAACCGTCATTTTTATTGAAAATAGCCTGTTTGTGACCAAAATCTTTTCATTCTTACTCTGATAATGGTATAGAGTTCACACTTTGTCTGAATGACTTGGCTAGCAAGTCTTGCACTATTTTAAACACACAGTGTAACGGTCTTGGTTATCCAGGGCGTTACAACCATTTTCTATTAGTATACATTATAAATTCAATCTATTGTACTCACTTTGTTTGGACCTACTTATAGGCTATATAGATCATCCGAATACACTTTGGTTTGGTTTGGCAGTCTATTGCGAAAGTTCCTCAAAGTTCTTACTTAAGGAACTTCAGACTTTTTGACTGATTTTAATTTGTAGGAAGTGATTGTGTGTTTGATTCTGCAGTAAAAGGAAGTTTCAACAATGAACAAAGGTAAGATTTTTAAGCTAGCAAAGGGGTTCCGTGGAAGGGTGAAGAATTGCATAAGAATAGAAAGAGAGGGGGTGGAAAAGGCATTACAGTATTCCTATTAAGATCGTCGGAACAAGAAGCGAGACATGCGTTCTCTCTGGATCCAGGGGATAAACGCTAGCACTCGCCAACATGGGGTACACTATCTAATACTTGTTTCATAGATTTGTAATTTTGAGTCAGATTTTATATTATATTCTCTGTCTATACACGATTGTAAGGGATTGCTAATGATTTTGGTCTTCTTATTATGTAAGTTTTGTAGAATTGATCTCAGAATGAATCTTGCTCTAAGTCTTAGTTCTATATTCAGTCTCTTTTAACTAAAAACTATACAAATAGTTTAGTTAAGGCTCTCCTTCAGCTGCACTAAAGAATTAGAGAAGGATTCATTTTGAGATCAATATTAAAGATAATAAATAGTAAAATATTGTGTACAATTTCTGAATGTGTAAATTACTTTTGTTTTTGTGGCTTGAAAAGCTTCTTTGCATTTTATTATGGAGATTTCTGTTGAAATCAGTAAGGCTGAGTGAGTTTCACTTATTTTAGATAGATTTTCCTTTGATTGAAAACCTTATAGTAATTTTTGAGGAACCAAAAACTAGAGAGAACTACTGAAATTCCTCACTATTAATTAATAGACAGTGCTGGTATAGACCAAAACCCTAAACATTACAAGGTTGAGTTAGATTGAGAGGCTCCCCTTTCCCAAAGATTGCCAAATTCTTCTCTAAATAAATCTCACTCTCTATCTACAATATCTTCCCAACCTAACAGCCCAAAAAACTTCTAACACAAGTCTTTCTTATTGGAGGCTTATCTAAATGCTTATCTAGTTAATGTTTTTCTGAACTTGTGTTGGCTCTGCAAAATTAGCTGGACAGCATGAGCACCTGCCATTTGTCTTCGCAGCTCTTGTTTACTTCAGTCTACTAAATATTTGCTCAAACTGGCTGTTAATATATATTTAAGATAGGAAATAGCAGCTTCACTCTACTCTCTTCTCTGCTTCCTGTTGTCGTTGGTGGCCTTTCATTTCTTAGCAACATATTACAAAATCTTGATGTTTTGTTTTAGGTTAATTATGGCAACTTCATGCATGGGCTTATGAAAGAAAACATTCAGCTGAACAGGAAAGTTCTGTCTGGGTTATCTATGCACGAACCATACAGTTTCAAGTTTTGGCTGAATTTCATTGTTTTTTTATGATAGACTGCATGTGAGCAACAACCATATTTACATGTAAAATTATTAGATCTTAGTTTTCCAGCCCTACAAGTAACTGTTAGGAAAATATAAATTGTCTCAATGGAAATGGTAAGAAAATATTACAACTCTATGCAAAATATTACAATAGACAAGGATTGATTAAATAAAGTGTTACAACTCTGTAACTGAAAATACAAATAAAAGGAGAAGGAGATGTAAGATGATAGAAATAGAAAGTACAACTCTATTTCAAAAAGATACAAGTAAACTAGAAGTGTTTAAACAAAGGAAATAAAAGGATTACAACTCTTAAACAAAAGTACAAGTAAATAGAATAAGAAGAAAAGAAGAAAGATCAATAGAAGAAAATAAGAACAAGAACCAAAACAATAAACTCTCACTCACACAACCAAAGTGAAGAGTGTTGGGGATCACCAACTTGAACAAGGTTTGAAACCTTTGTCCAAAAGCTTATTTACCCCTAACTCAAGCACTAAGGGATCTCTCACGGATTATAGGAAATGCTTTCTGGAATAATCAAGCCTCAAGGTGTTTCTAGCCAAGTGCTCTAATGGATAGAAATGTTGTGTCTTTCAAGTGAGCTATAGGCTCCTATTTATAGAGTTTAGAGACACCCTTTGAATTTCAAATTCCACCAACCCCCATGGCTGTTACCAATGTTTAATTGGATTAATATTGAATTAAAAATGAGATTTGGGAGTTATTTGGGTTTTTTGAGCCGTTCAACAAAGATTGAAAAAACTGAAAAATTGGTCAGTTTTGGCCTGCGGCCGCGACCAGAGACATTAGTGGCCGTGGCCACTGGTCTCTGTTCCACAGGCCGCGGCCACCGACCAATTTCAGCACAAAAAATGTGTTGTTTTCCAAACGGTTCCAAACCCTCCCAAATGATTTTGTAACTCCCAAACCACATTATTGGGGTTAAAATAATATCTCTAACAGCCATATCACATATGGCTTTATGAAATTTATCTCAATATTGTGTAACAACAGTTTGACACAATAAAGGGTAATATTTGGAAGTTACAAATTTGTAACACCAAATATGTTACATTATTTGGATATATCTCATATATCTAAATATTATAACTCTCTATTATATGTTCAATATGTGACACACTTTGTCACATTTACTTAATCTAAAACATTATATTATAATATAATATAATTTTACATTATATTATAAAATAATATAACAGTAACTTGGCACTGGTCTATGTTGTGCCTTGACCACCATTTTTTGTTAATTCTGCTGGTTTATTTTCTATCCATTTAATAGTCTCTAGTTCAAGAGATTCTAGTGTTGTTATTAATTTAAAAATCAGATTCTAAAATGGTAGCCACTAACTAATTGGGTTTGGATCAAAGACAAGATTTTAGCTCGGGTTATGGCAATTTTGTTATGGCAATTAAATCTAATCTATACATATGGAAATAATGAAAACAATATGACTAAATGAAAAATCTAATCTATACACATAATGAAAAATATAATCTATACATATAAAAGCTTACCTAACCATCTATCAATACCAAGTCAAAAAATTCAAACAACACATAATAAGTTTTCTTCCTTATATCACCGCAGCACACAAACAAATTTTCCAGAACCTACTTCTCTAATACACACAAGTTTTGAACCTTCCGTTATCACCGTAGCACACAATTTTAATCTCAGAACCTACTTCTCTATGGATGAATATTTAAGATATTCAAACTCCTCTAACATTTTTAAGATATTAATAATAAGAGTTAAAAGAAAAAATTCCGTACCTCTTGCAAATTAACTTTGCAATGCTCCTTGCCAATTTGATCCACAACCTAAAGAATATAATCAATACCTAAAAGATTAATACAAAATTTAAATTTGTCAATAGATATTAAAACAGCCTTTGAAATCCAAAATTTATCTAATTTGATCTTAATATTTGGGGATAAAATATATATACACATTTACTTTAAAGGCATTTTAAGTATGACTTAGTAAATTTTGACAAAATGGATAGGAGAGTGTACCTATTTCATACAATACAACAGTAAGTTTTGATTGTTTTCTAAATATATGGGATTAAATGGTACTTTTTCCATAATTGATTTTTTTCTTTCCAGGGATGATTAAGATGTTATTATCCAATAATTTTTTTTCTAGGGGACATTTATAGTCTAATAGAAATTACAGACTATATACTGAATATACTCTGGCTGAAATTATAGAGAGAGATTGAAAAGGTAAAGGTTGAACTGAAAAAAGAATTTGAGATGAAAGTTTTGGGTGCTGCTAAACTAATTTTGGGTATAGATTTCTGGTTTATGGTGGAGCTGGAAATGAATATAGGACAGCTGCTATAGAAGGTTTTGTTGCTCATATTTTGTAGGCTGTCTAGAAATTAGAAAATCACTTATAGGTTATATTTTGACAGTTTTCGGTACAACTGTTAGCTGGAAAGCCAATTTGCAAAAGATGGTTGCTTTATCTACTACAGAAGCTGAACATATAGCATTAACAGAAGTTGTCAAGGAAGCTATATGGCTTGTATATATACTGTTGAGTTGGAGAATTTGTTAGTTATTTTGGTCCAGTCAGCAATCTTTTATGTTTACAACCATTCTTGTAAAGCAGTTAGTTATGTTTACTAGTGCTATATATACTGTTGAGTTGTAGACTTTTACATATAGTATTTTAGAAACTTTTCCTTGTAATTCAGTAAAAAAATCTGTAACTGAGAGAAGAGAGATTTGTACTGAAGGAAGAAGGAAGTTCTAATAAAAGTGGTTGCCCGTGGATGTAGCTTAGAGTTCTAAGTTTTGACTCTAATTAGGACCACGTAATTCTTGGTGTTGTGTTTTAACTGGTTTGATTTCTTGTGTGTTTCTTCTAACTAGTTTGTTCTTGTGACTGTTTCTTTGGATCAAATTGTGTTTGTGCAAGTTGTTGTGATCTCTGGTCTTGGCTCTACATGTTTTAATAAATTACTCTATGAATTATATATCAAAAAGATATTTGATCAATATCTTGATTGAGATTTGACTCATTCTCCTTGCATATTATTCCATGTACTGCTTCTTCAGGGTAGGCTATCTAATGGACAATATATAGCATTAAAAAAACTCTCCAAGACCGCAGGACAGTTTTTTCATTACAGGAAGGAATTAAGAGAAAGTAGAAAGATAAGCAAAACAACAAGTGTGGTGGTCCTCATAGTCACAGCATGGGTTATGTCAATAAGATTGTCCATAATTTTTCAATCTATATCAAATACATTTTATCATATAGATTATATACATTGGAACAAGCAACAAGCATCTTTCATTTTTATTCTTTTCCTTTCCAACTAGGGCTGCTAGCAATTCTTGGCTCAATTCAAAACATGCCAAAAAAATAACACGGAAATAATTTGATTCCATTCTAATCCCAAGTAAGCTAAGTTGTCTAAACATGTTTTCTGTGGTGATAGAAGACCAAAATATCAGAGTATGCAAAACAAAAAATGATCAGTGATTGTTTAGGTGACAATGGACCCCATAAAATCGACTAAAGATATGATCTTGAAAGCAATCTAAGAACAATTAGAGAACATTATATTGCAACTACTAAAGCCTCTCTGATCTAATCCAACTTTCCCAACATTTATACCAGTATATTTCAGAGCCAAAAATCAATCAAAGTATCTTGTCTCAAGAACAGTTAAAAATAGCAATCAAAATATGATCTTTAAACATAAACTAGTAAATACCCAAATAAAAACTCAAAATAAACTAGTAAAGTTGATAAAACATAAAAAGTCTGAAAGATGAAAAACTCAAAATAAAAACTCGATAAAACATAAACATAAACTGGTAAAGTTGAAAAAACATAAACATCGTTTCATCATTTCAGTGAACTCTAGCCTCTGAAATGGATAGCAATATTTTTTTTTGAAAAAATTAAAATTAATTAAAGTGGTAACAATCTAAGCATTTCATGATTTACAAAACTTGAATGAAGCAAAAAAGATGAAAAATTTCACCTAATGTTGGCTGCTTCCGGGCCCTCCTAGTGTTAAAACCACACATTGAAGATCACTTCTAAGGGTTGGCTCTTTGGGCAAAGAAAGAGTGGATCTCACTACAGGAAATGACCTAGCCATTTGATGAGTTGGCTGGAAGCTTTGAGCAGATCTTGGACTTGTGTTCTTCATCGGCTGCTGGAAAAGCCTAAAGCATGGTTCACCATGAGCCGAGCTTGGAAATGGCTGAGTTGCAGCCAAGTGTGGATTTTGAGCGAGAACTGGTCCTCTGGGGAAGGCTCCAAGTCCCTTCTTTAAATTTTTTTTAAAGCAAATAGATAATGATTTTTAGCTTGCCATATTCGAACTTTGAGCACATTATATAACTGGCACTGGGTTTTTGAAGCTTACTGGTGCAAACAAGACTCCTATGAATAGCTTTCCATTAACAGTTGCAGTCATTAAATAACCGAAGTCGAATGCTCCATCAATTTTCCCTCGGACCTCCGCACCAATCTATGGACAAAGGGAGTATATCAGAAGCAGAACTAATCCAGAAGAATAAGTTAGAAGTAGACACAAGAAAATATATAACATAGCTATGAGAGCACAAGACCACTAAATGCCTAGTGAAATTTACCAGGCTCTGATTTGACCCTGCATCCAAGAGCTTCTGTTCTATAGTTGAGAAGTGTGTGTTATTTCTACCCATGTGACCATTTTCTGGGATTGACATTCCTCCAAATGGTGATCTTTTAGAGTCCTTTGGACAGCGTTAATGAACTCTTTCTGTCTACTTGAAGCATTATGAGATTTACCATTGCTTGGAGTCTCATTTAGTTGCTTGAACAAATGAAATCCTTGACAACCAGTAACTGAATCAACGGCTCTTTAAGTCATGGTCTGTTCTTGATCAGAGAGTGATTGAGAGGAACTATGAGAAAGTGAAAGAGAGTGCTCCTTTCGCTCTGATTCGACATCCCATACTTTTACGGTTGATGTTCGTTTAATCATTTCAGTGAACTCTAGCCTCCGATATTGAAAAATTGCCAACAATCTGCAAAACCCACAATTAATTTTGAAAATGCTGATAACTTTTGAGGTTAACGCTTCCAATAACACCTAAAACTATATATCCTTACCTGGCTTGCCAAGACCGAAGAGAAGGAGTGAAACAACCCAACGAATGGAAACCTATTGACAGAGAGAAAGAGAAAGACGAGAGAAAGATGGAGGAGATATGAGGGATGGAGGAGACTTGAGTTGAGATTTGAGGGATGGAGGAGATTTGAGCTGAGATTTGAAGCAGGGATGATGAAAACGAAGCTGGATAGAGTTCGGACTATGCTTAGCCGAAGAAGAAAATGGTGAGTCCAAAATTGGAAGGATTTTTTCTGAAAAAAATGTATAAGTGGCGGGCTCCCAAAAAATTACCGCCTTTTTCATTTGCCACATATATAACATTTTCCATAACACTTTTTGTAATGCCCTACTTCCTTAGAGCCGTTACTAAGTGAGTTTAGAAACGTGCTTTCAACTCGCTAATCGAGGTTTTAGGTCAAATAGTGTAATTAAGCCATAAACAGAGGAAAAACTTTAGAAATAATGATTTCCATAGAAAAACCATAAAAAGTTTTACACTTGGGATCCCAAAATACAATTTAGAAACATTTAGAATACATAAACTGAACCAAGTCGACTAAACGAAAAAATATAGGTTTATTTACAAGCATCTCCCAAAATCCTCTGGCTGTGGCAGCCAGGCTGGCCAAACATGTACACGCTGCCTCACGCCTGCTATACTCATGGTTGGTTGGCCTTCTCTTTACCCTTACCTGCATCACAGAGCATCTGTGAGCCGAAGCCCAGCAAGAAAACCCACAAATAGATAACATATGCAACACATATATCAAGCATAAAAATAGGCCACCAATGGGCTAAACACATACAGCCTAGCCATCCCAGGCGTTTACCAAGCCCTGGGTTCACGGACCACGCCGTGAGGATATCCCAGGTATCCTTTTAGGAACTCGCCCTGGCAACTCGCACTCCACGTGCTCAACGCTGCTCCCGACACCTTGCCGTTCTCGGCCTTGCACTCAACGTGCCCAACGTCGTTCCCGACCCTTCACCGTTCTTGGCCTACACCATTCCCGGCTCTTTCCGATCATTCACATAATAGCATACATAGCATAACAATCAAGTACATAATTCTAGCATATTCAGTTAAAGGGCTACGCCCCGTAGTTCAAACACATTGGGCTCAGCCCTGCATACCAGTTCTATTCAAACACATTGGGCTCAGCCCTACATACAAGCTCTATGGGAACAAGGGTTTTCTTACCTGAGTCCCGAGTCTCCAAGCACCGATGTCCCGAGCACAGTCCTCTAACTTGAGCCTCTCTGAAACCCTAGTCACAACATATTAACAATATCCATCCATCAAATTCTAATCCAATAAATAACTTTAAGCCATAACCCTAATCTCCGGGACCTTGAATTCTATCAACCCGGGTGATAAAATTCGTCCCGAGCCTTAACCATTGAATTCCCAAGCCTAAACACCCTTAAAAATGCAGACCAGCACTAAGAGTCGCGGCCCCACCCTCCAGGGTCGCGGCTAGCACACCCCTGCAACACACACGGGCCGCAGTGCGCGCATGAACTCCTCGGCCACACTCGGCCGCGCGCGCACACGGGTTGCGGCGCACCCTTCCTAGGGCTGCGGCCCTCACCTCCGAACCCAAATTTTCTCACCAACTTTCTACACTTTTCCTCAAACCAATTCACCCAAAGCTTAGTTGAAAATCCTAGATAACTAACTCAATCCTTTCAGCTCAATAACAGCACCAAATCCCTTTAACAATCTGCTCCAAAACTCAGCTAGAGTACCCAAAAATAGATCAAGCTTAACTAACATGCACTCCCCAATAACCAGCAGAAATTCTAGACAAAACCTTCATAATTAGAGCTTACCTTACAGAGCTTAGTCCCTGAGTTTGATCCTCAATCCCCAAGCTTCAAGCTCCTAAGTGTTCTCAGCCCAATTCCTTGCTTAAGCTAGCTTACACAAGAATTTCCTTGACTTGTTTCTTAGAAAATGAAGGAGGGAAAGATAGGAATGGTGAGAAGCTATCCTTAGTTCAGAAGAAAGGTGTAAGTCAGTTCCCAAAGCTTCTAATTAATCCTTCCTTTTTTTGTTTTATTCAGCTTAAGTCTATGTGGTTACCTCAAGGCTCGGGGTACCAAAACGTCCCCGAGGGCAAAATGGTAAATTTCCCCAATATTCCCTCCTAGACACTATATCCTCAAATATATCTCCTAATATTTATTTTCATGTCCCAATAATCCCATAACACACCTAGTACCCAAATTACCCCTCGACTCGCCCCGAGTCGGAATCTCAACCCCGTTGTGACTCTCTGGCTAACCGCTCCCCAGGACTGTCTCGGATCGTGCTGCACAGGCATATCACATATATATAACATTTATCACATATATATACCCCTTATATCCTGACGGGGCCCACATGCACATTTAACTCAACTAAACATGCATTAATATCACATATTCACATAAATCCACATATCAACATACTAATCCATTTATTGCCCTCCAGGCACACTAATCAAGGCCCTAAGCCCGATTAGCGAATTTCAGGTCGTTACACTTTTTCATTAGTATTATATTTATGTGTTATGGAAATGGGTATTTGGTGTAGTGATTCCACATGGTTATGTCGACCATGACTTATAAGCCAAGCTTTTCAATCAGATTCAATTAAGTATGCAATCTAGACATAACACATTCATTCACATTTAAATAGATATTTAATAACGAGGGCTCAAACCCTAATCAAAACCTAGGTGCAGTTTTCTTACCTCAAGTTCCCAGCGGATAGTGTATGACGACCCCGGGTGCGATCCTTGCTTCCCGCACCTAATGATATACCCTCTACCAAGAATGATTCCCAGTTGTTCTCTAAGCTTTGAAACCTTTAATTCCCCCAAGGAACCTTAATTCCCACCAAACTTGCCTCTAAACTCAAGGAATTCAAGATTTTTCTCTCAAAATGCAAAGAAAATGAGAGTGAGAGAGAGAGAGAGAGAGCTTTGATACTTCTGAGTTGATCACCTAAGTCAGCTCAAGTTAATCCAAAGGTCCAAAGACCAAAATGCCCTCACTTACTTAGTCTCATCTCAAAGCCTGCTAAGGGCAAAATTGACATTTTGACTCTCTAATCCCGTATAACTCAAAATTCCCAATTAAATCCACTAATCTTCCAAATACACCTATTTTTTTCCAAAAATATGACTCATAATCCATTGAGTCCCGGTAACTCATTGAGTTACCAAAATACCCCTTGGCTCTCCCTGAGCTGGGTATTAGTCGCCGTTGTGACTAAACTGCTATCTTGCTCAAAAGGATCGACTCCTACCAAATATTTCAAATATATCTACATAATAATGTGGTCTCAATCACATAATACATATATAATTACAGATATACCCTCAGCGAGTCAAAATTATAAAAATGCATTTTTTAACAGAAATGGGCCCATAGGCATATTTAATACACTTAAACATGCATAAGCAACCATATCATAATATAACTCATATAATTCACATCACATATGTAATCACAATTAAATCATATCAACACATAAAAAATCCAATTATGCACTCCTGACACACTAATCAAGGCATTAAGCCTTATTAGCAAATTTTAGATGTTACACTCACACTATACACGTCTTAACCGATCAACCTTTATGGCAGTTCTTGCAAAATCCTGAAGCATCGAGACATCTGTTGAAGTGGGCTATCAAGCTTAGTCATTTCGAGATATTGTACATGTCACAGACAACTATAAAGGGCCAGTCGCTCACTGATTTCGTAGTTGAAGGTATTGGGTTCTAGGACGAACCTATGAGGGAACTGATAGAATAATTGTGGAGAGTCTTTGTTGACGGATCATCCAAATAAAATGGATCCGAAGATGGAATAATCCTAGTTACACCTAAAGGATATCGTTTTCATACAACTCTTAGATTCGGTTTTCACACATCGAACAATGAAGCGGAGTATGAGGTTTTGTTGACTGGAGTTCGGATAGCAATGGAGCTGAAAGTGAAAGCAATTCAATGCTTCAATGATTCTCAGATCATGGTTAATCAAGTTTTAGGGGAATATGAAGCTCAGGGAATCAAAATGACAGCTTATCTAGCTAAGGTAAAAAGCGAGTTGTTAGAATTTGGGTTCCATTCCATCAAGCAAGTCCTTCGCGAGCAAAACACCAATGCTGACGCTCTAGCCCGACTCGTCACCACCAAAGAAGCAAACACATTGAGTGTGGTCCCAGTGGAATTCTTAGAAAAGTCGAGCATAGGAAAGGAGCCAAGAGAGGTCAGAATGATTTGCAAAGGACAAACCTGGATGACCCCAATACCTCACGTTCAGAAAGACCGCAAGGATGCACGAAAATTGCTATACCAGGTCCCGAGGTTTGTTATAGTACAGGGGATTTTGTATAGGTGAGGTCATTCCATACCTCTTTAAAGATGTGTTCTACCCAAGGAAGCACAGGCTATTCTGTATAGGGGAAAGCTTGGCCCTTAAGGGTCTATGACAGGGTTACTTTTGGCCCACAGTAAAAAAGGACTCAACCTCATATGTCCTCAAGTGTGACAAGTGCTAATGCTTTGCCTCAATCGCCTGAGTTGCAACCAAGGAAATAACCAAGATTTCCTCGCCCTCGCTATTTGCTATATGGGGGATCGACCTATTTGGCTTGTTGCTTACTAGAAAAAGAGGAGTTCGCTATGCGGTCGTCGCAATCGACTATTATAAAAAGTGGGTTAAGGCTAAACCTCTAGCGACTATAACCTCAAAGAAAGTACTGGACTTCGTAGTGAAGAACATAATCTGTCATTTTGGACTCTCAAAGAAGATCATGTCTGACAACAGAACTCAGTTTGATAGCAATCTGTTCACAAATTTCTATGAGACCTCACATCGCACATCGAGCAAGTGCTCCCACAAGTGCTCTGGGCCTGTAGGAATTCATATCGCACCTCCACTGGGCATAATCCCTTCTATCTAACTTTTGGAAGCGAATCTATGCTCCCAGTCAAGGCTATGGTGACGTCACACAGGTAGAGAACCTTTGACCAGGAACATAATCATGATCTGCTTAATGCATTGCTGGATCTAGTTGAAGAACGACGAGAAGAATCTCAGTTGCAGCTCGCCCCTTACCAACAAAAGGGTGATACATTATTTCAACTCAAAGGTCAATGAGTGAAAAGTTGAGCTAGGAGATTTAGTGCTTCAAAGGGTATTCCTAGCTAACAAAGACCCTAAAGACAATGCACTCAAACTAAATAGTATAAGGTTGCTAGGTAATTTAAACACAATGCCTAAATTTTTCAATTTATTCTTGTTATTTAACACAGGTTGATTATGTGAAAGCGATCTAGAATTTTCCAATTCTAATTGCTTGGGGGCATATAACCTTCGATAATCTTTGAAATATTTAGCAAACTTAAGATAAATTTTTGCAACTTAGAATTTAGAAATTTGGAAAGTCTGCAGCTAAACCATGTTCGATGCCTGAATCCTAACAGGTATGCACAAATATGCAGTCAAAACTCCTGGATATAACCAGGTCAATGATTAATAATTAACTAGTTAAGCCATCAATCACATGTCTCGACCTAAGAAGCACTCCCTACAACTATGCAAGTGTATAAAAAATTCAAAGGTTTATAAACACTATAATAATTAATGGAAATGGGGAGCAGAAAGATCGAACACAAAAGACCAACAGATATATATATATAATTAACCTCGAGTCGTGCCCTGAGGCAATTGTCTTGGCCTAAAAGGCCTTATTACAAGGGGTTTGCAATACTCCCAACAAAAAAAAATTATATAACTAATGTATGGAAGAGCCTCTCATCCCCGAGCTCTGACATTTTTCTCCTATGATGACACCTTTTCCTCCCGTCCATCAGCTCCAGCCGTGGAAGTCATCTCCACTATCTGCATGGGCTCCTTTGCCAACATGGATCCACCTCAAAGCTACCCTAGCCTCTTCCACCTCAACATGGATCCAAGGAATGCCGCGGATCTGAGCCATGCATGACTACAACCAACAATTAATGAAGGGTTAGTTCGCAAAACCATGGAACTAAAGAAGGAGGATAAGGATAGGACTTACAGTCAGAGACATCCCTAGCGCGGAGTCGAGAACGATATCAGAGGGGTTCCCTTTTATTGCATGCAACTATTTTGTGCTGACCTGGTTTGCATGCCTCGTCAGGTGGTTCACAATATCCTGGAGCAAGTCGCGCAGGGGTTCCAGATGTTTCCCCACCTCGATGTGAGCACTGGGATCGTGACAGCTGAGGCTGCTTCTGGTTAGAGCTGGTTCCCATAGGTTTAGTTAGAAATCTAGCTGTAGCTTCAATTTCAGAGGCAACCTTCTTCAAAATCTTTGGCCTCTTTACAGTAGGGTCGGTTATCAAGAAGTCCTGGAGGCTCATATCTTCCTCTATAAGAAAGAACAGAAAAGTTAGAACAAAGATTTATAATTCTGAAAATAATGAAGTAAAAAGTGTGAAAACCCAACCCTTCGAAATGGAAGAGGATGCTAATATGATTAGCTCCAGATTATGGATCGAGCTAGGCGTAACCGTTAACTCTTTCCTGGCTGGGGGTGGGGGAGACTCTAACATTATTACTTCACGGGATCCATTAGGTCTAGGTTCCTCATCTGGACTAGGCTCATATTCGGCCTGCCTAATACTTGGGGTAAAGGAACCATGATATAAGGAATGCCCTGATTAGAGGTTTGTACCATATTTTTCAAAAATGGTGGACATAAAGTGAAAAATGTTATCTACTACTATGGTGTACTTAGGATAGGCTAAGTCATGGCAAACAACCAATTGGTCAACACACTGATGCAAGGTTACATCCAGGTCCAGGTCTTCGGGATGTCTACTCATGACTTACCCTAGATTGAATTGGGCTAGTATAAAATTGGCAGCAACTCAATTTATTTCCCTATATTTATTACCTTGGCAGAGGTACCGGCTACTGCCCCCAAGTCGGCACGACCTTGGTCATTATTCTGCCCGCCTTCAACAATCTTTCCCTTACACACAAAAGATGTGTAATGACCCAAATACTCTAGACTTTGGACCATTAATGACTACTATACATAGACACTAATTTTAAATAAAACTTACAAGTGAAATAATCATAACTTCATTAAAAATTTGTAAAACAAATGTTAAACTACATAAAATTTAAAGTAGGATATGGGATCCCATTGTTTTTAAAAGAAAAACTTAACATAATTTTAAATAAAATGGATTACATAATAAAGTGCGGAAAATACATATAAAATTTAAAGAGACTTCATCCTCGAATCAAACACTCGGTCCATCGGTTCCATCACGTCTCAATACACATCCCCAAGCTTCCAAGAACCTTTTCCGCCACCAAAGCTATTTTTCTGCATATATAAACATAAAGGAGTGAGCCTAATGCCCAGCAAGGAAAACCTAACACATAAACCATATACATAAAATTCAGAACGCAACACATAATAAAACATATCATAAACATATGTCACACATACTATAATGGCCATAATTACTTGGGGTCCCGTAAACTAAACAAGTCATATGCCCATTAGATTTGTGGGGCCTGCTAGCTAAGCAAGTCATATGCCCATAAATTTATTGGGGCTTGTTAGTTATACAGGTCATATTCCCAAGTCTATAAACATACATAACACACAAATCATAAGTTAACATAACACATAAATCATAAGATAACATATGGCATAACACATAATATCCTATCCTATTTTCCTTACCAAAAGTACCGGGATATGAGAACAGGTTTGAGACTTTGGAACACTCCTAAAAACCATCAATGAAAGGGTGAGTATACTAAAGAAAAAGGGATGAAAGTAATGAAAGAACCTTATGTTCAAGATCTTAGATTTCCTAACCAAGAATAAAGAATAGAGTTAGGATGTTGTGTAGAAAACTATAAGAACTTAAGGAAAATAATACCTTGAGTGTTTCTATGAACAATCTAAACCTTGAACCGAAATGTGCTATAAACCTTACTTCGGAAGTGTTTGGTAAGCTTATAATCCCCAACCCAAGTGTTTAAGCACTCAAAGATAACCTAGCAGCTTGCAGCCTCTGAACTTAGCTTGATTAATGAATAAATGGTTGGGTACTAGGTCCTATTTATAGAGTTCAAGAATGAAAAGATCTTCATTTAACTTGAATAAAATAATGGCTTTTTAAGTGAAAAATATTTGAATTATCGTTCAACAGAGGCTGAAGACTCGGTCAGAAAGATGCTGGACTTATCAAGAGGTTAAAGATTAAAATGAGAACATTTTCAAAAACATTCAAAATTATAGCAAGGGAGCCGATATATCGCCCCTAGTAGGCGATATATCACCTGGGCCAGCATGCCCGAGGCTTGTCGAGGTGATCGTGCGAAGTTACGTGTTTTTCGTATCCCCGTACTGCGATATATCGCCCCCTATAGCTGCTATATATCGGCATACGCTGAATATTTAAACACGAAATTGCACATTTTCAGCCTAATTTGAAATGAGTAAACAACCTTGACTAAGTCCTCTAACATTTTCAAAGCTGCTGACAGACCCTAGGATATTCAAATATTACTCTTAATAAACTTATTCTTCAAAAATATTTATTTATCATTAAACATACATATGACAAGTGTTACTATCTTATTGGTCATATCTAAACCTTATAATATAATAAATATCACCATCAATATCAGTCATATTAATCAAACCTTAGGTTAAAATTAATATTCTTAAACTATAGGTTAAACTTAGAAAATCTACAAGTGTTACTATGAGTGTCCACTTAAATCCCGGCCTGAACCAAAATCCACAGTCACAAAAATACTACTACTATTGCTATTATTACTACTATCTAACTAGCTAAGTAAAGTTCTTGAACTCTACATGATGGGACCTCCTCTTCATCCTTGACCTTCTCAACGATTAGAGGTGGCCTCTTGGGAGGACCTTAAGGCTTGATGGCCAGGGTTTGATCTTCCCTAATCAGCTTGCAGATCACCATGGTGGCGTAATTCACCTTTTCCTTGCACTTTTTCTCCTCGGAAAGAACGCTGGCCAAAGTATTATATTGACCCCCAAGGGTCTGAGGCCATTTCTTCCTCTTGTAAATGGATACATGAGATAACAACTCGATTAGAATAAGTAAAATTTAGCAAAAGTAAGGAATTCATATGAAGAGTTTAAACGTTAAGATACTTATGAGGTCGGTTGAAGTAATGGTGCTCGCAGCTCTAGAATCCTTTAGACATAAAGAACTGGTCTTTAAAGTCATTCAGATGGCTGGGGAGGTCGATAATGCTGCTAGATTTGGGAAACTGGGTGAAGTAATAAAAACTATCACCTTGGGTTTTAATTTTTGGATTGGCCTTCAGACAAAAAAAAATATAAGATATCCTTTGGGGTGGTGACCTCCCACTCGTTCTTCAGGAATAGATAATTTAACCCAAGGCGATAAGAATTTAGCCGGAGCTGAAATGGGGCGAGCTTCATGTTGTTCAAGAAGTACGCAAACTATTGATCCAACAGGAGGAAGGCACCTACCTTCAGGCCTCAAAGTCGTCCTACTACGGGGCATAGCTTCGCTCACCCTCCAATGGAGATCAAGCCTAGAATTTGGGGTTCATTTCGATCCCATGACTCACCATTATTTTATTCACCTTGGATTGGGAATTAATGCGAGACATGATCCTCTCAGCCTTGAAGAAACTGTCAGGTCCTACCTCGTTCTCCTTCTCCACCACTGAGCCCAAGTGGGGGATGGGGGTTTCAGAGGCCGCCTGCTTAGTCCTTGCTTTGAGAAGAGGAGCTTCAAACGATCTTTTTCTTTTGAAGGGCCATGCAGATATTTTTTTTCTAGTTACAAAATGACTCATTAGAAGCGACCTAGGGATGCAACCTAGTTTTAATAACGAAAGAAATGGTGACTCAAGATTCTAAAACTTCACTACTCGACCTAAAGAATCTCCAGGATAAGTTCAGGCTTAATACCTTGTTGCGTGGCCTCACGTGCGCCCCTAATCTCGGGAAGGTGTTGAAGCTCAGGGATTCGTGTGTTAGACATGGTGGTTTCAAAAAGCAGTTTAATGCAAAACCAACCAAGTACTGTGTCTCCTAAGGTACCTAGATTTGAGCCTAAATCCTTCACCTTCCAGGCTAAAAACTCGTACATTAAACCTCTAAACCTAGAAAAACCCAGAAAAAATATCTATTTTTATGCATTGAACTTAACTGTTTCTAGTCCTATTTGTTTTGTCCTAAGGAAAAAACACACAAGAAAATTTCATAAAATTGTAAAAAAAAAATTAAACCAGAGTAAGGGTGTACTTATATTGGTTCTTGATTGAGGTTGTAAAATGTCGAAGAACAACGAAGATTGAAAAAAATCTAGGAGGTAACCCTTGAAGGGATTTCTAAGAGAAAAGAAAGTTAGAGGGTTTCTGTGAATTTTTCGAGAGAAAGAAGAAAGGGAAATTCGAATGCAAAGGTGGTGAGTGCCACATTTTGTTCTCCTATTTATACGTCAAACTCAAGGACAAATCTAGACAACATAATTTAAGCATTTCGAGATCCGAGGGTCAGAATTAAATGAACCAAACGACGACAACAGGATGACAAGACAACTGTCATAGTATTCAAAACTCGAACAAGCTCTTGTAAAAAAGCAGACATGTGTCCCATAATTGAGTGAGTGGGTGGGCACATTTTCCCACAACAGAAGCAGAAAAGCCCTTATTGTGTGTGTCAGAAGTGACATCCAAGGACTTGGGGGGGGGGGAGGGCAAATGTTATATCCTAAAAATATGAGGTCAATTATCTTGCTCGGGGTACAACTGACACATAATAAATAATGGTTACAAGACTTTGGAGATGTTTCGTTAACTCCAGACCAAACAACTCATGGTTATGTCACTGAGTCTGGGACAGCCTCGGATCCTCCATATCATTTGAAATGCCAATGAAAAAGATCGAGGTGTCCAGTGTCCAGATCACCCTCGTCAAACCCGAGCATTATCTAAGTCAAGCCATCCTACTCTAATCATATCCAGTTCGAGAGTGACATCTAGCTCGAGGTGGTTCACAAATGTGCATATGGAAGAATCCAAACATACCTAGTGCCCAATATGCGCAATAAGTGCGTATAATTGTTATATACATTTATTGATCAATGTAAATGACAATAGGCTTAATTAGGGTATTTACGTACCCATTTATTTGGGAAGTTACCCAATTCTGTATGGTACCATTTATTGCACTGTTACCCAATATTGTCCATCACAATTCCCTATAAATACAAGAGAGATTAACAGTAAGAGGAACCAACATCTTGTATACCAAAACTTTGTTGAAATTGTTTATTGTGATAAATAATTTCTTCAAGAGTTCCTAAACAAGAATAAGAGTGACACGTGGACTAGGTGGATTTTAACCACTGAACCACGTTAAAACTCTAGGAGTTTATATTTATGGTTTATTAGCAAGCTTAATCTCTCTCATCGGATTTCTTAATCTCGTGTTGGCAAAAAACCGCGTCAACACAATCTTTTGATATTTTTGTTGATTTTACTTTGGTATTGTAGTGACCCAACTATTTCTAAGACCTTGGACCATTAAAACTACTAGACATAACTACTATTTTTGAGAAAACATACATAAGAAATAATCATAACTTTATTAAAACCCCAAAATAAATATTGTGCAAATTACAAAATAAGATGTAAAACATGGTATGGGTACCCATTGCTTATTAAAACATAAAACATAACTTTAAATCAATTGTTTAAAAAAACTAAATGCGGAATTACAAAAGAAACATAATTCAAAAGACTAAATAACGTCATCCTCAATCGACACACAGTCCATTCATTCCATTCATCCTCAACACATAAGCCAAGCTACCAAGAATCCTTCCGCCTCCATAATCATTTTCCTGCATCACACTAAAAATAAAGGAGTGAGCCTAATGCCCAGCAAGGAAAATCTACTAAAACATACATCATAGTTTATAAGCATAAGACTATATCACATACAATAAAAACATATGACTATCAAAAAAACATATATCATATAGTACTACAATGGCCATCATACTTCTTGGGGCATGCTAGCTAAGCAAGTCATATGCCCATAAATTTGTGGGGCTTGTTATCTAAACAAGTCATATGCCCAAGGACTATAAAACATATTCTTGGGGCTTGTTATCTAAACAAGTCATATGCCCAAGGTCCATAAGACATACTATACATATACATATCATAAAATAAACATATCATAACATAAGCATATCATAACATATCATAACATATAAGCACATAAAATCAATCCTATTTTCCTTACCAAAAGAAGGGATATTTGGGAACAAGAACAAGATTAGAACACTCCTATAAACCAACAGTGAAAAATGGTGAGAATCTAAAGAAAAAGAGATGAAAAGGATACTAAACCATCCAAGAAGAACCTTAAGTTTCAAGAACTTAAATACCTAATCAAGAATCATAAACAAGAGTTAGGATGTGAATAAAAGAAAACAAAAGTCATAAGGAACCGGACTTAAGGAATAGAAATACCTTGGTTGACCTTATGGGTTGGTCTATACCTCAATACCAAAATCAACTAAGCCTCACTTCCCAAGTGTTTATAAAAGCTTAGAATGATAAAGCTTTAACCCAAAACCCAAGTGTATCTCTCTATAGTATCACTAGCACCTTGGAGGCTCTGATCAAATGCTTGAAGAATGAAGAAAATGGTTGAGCACTAGGTCCTATTTATAGATTTCAAGGAGAGAAACTAACCCCTTTTAATTTGAATAAATAAATGATTATAAAATGAAAAAGATTTGAATTTTCGTTCAACTGACGCCCAGAACTCAATCAAAATCATTCAAAGGCAAGTCTAAGTGGTTAAGGCTATTTTTAAAATTCAAAAACCAAACTTTAAAAAAAAACACTTTGAGCAGATATATCGCCTCCCCCTGTATTCCCGAGCCTCGTTTGATCATTCGTGCAAAGTCGACGTATTTTTTGTATCTTCTGTAGGCGATATATCGGCCCCTATGTTGCGATATATCGGCATACATTGATATATCAAACACGTATTTTCACTTTGTCATCATAATTTGAATTGGAAAAATAGCTTTGACTGAGTCATAATACGATCCTAACAGCTATTGGAAGGTTTTAGAGCTTCTAGATCTTTTTTTTATTAAAACTATCCATAAAAAATACTCAATTCCTTAATAATCATAATTATGACAAGTGTCACACTCTTATTAGCTCTATCTAAACCATAGGTTATAATAAATATATTTCTAGATCCAATAATATTAATCAATCCTTATGTTATAATTAATATTCTTAAACTATAGCTTAAACTTATAAAATCCATAACTGTTGTTATGAGTTTCCAACTAAGTCCGGGCTTAAACCAAAATCCACGAAATCTAACATACTACTAACTAATACTAACTACTACTACTATCTAGCTAGCTAAGTAAATATTCTGGGACACTATAGGTATTTTAGCTCAGACGTTAGCTCAAGATTGTAAACACTCTTTTTGGAAACTCCGGGAGCTATATTTTTCTTTAAGCAAGTTACCCTGTTAAGCTTTTTGCCTCTTAATTTATCAAATGTAAGATCTCGGTACAAGAAGCCACCATCGTTAGCTAAAGTTATTAGTTAGTCACTGTGTTATTTTCTGTGCACAATCTGTTTGTGTAAATGCTAACTTTAGCTTGTATAACAAAAATAACCCATTTCGTTCGTACCCTCGCGACATAGTTATAGATCATCTTAGGTCGCCTACTAACTAGGCCGCTTTGTCGTCAGGCGATCTGATGGCCCCCCTAAAGAAGAAATCAGTGAGCTCATCTACCCAACGCAAGGACAAAGGGAAGCAGGTCACCCCTGACTCTCCCATTTAGCGCTTCGGTTGACCCCAATGCGTTCTTCGAGGCCGAGCACATCATCTCAAAGATCATAACTCACGGGAAAGTTAATAAGATTATGTTGAGCCACAACATAGAGATCGGAGCTGAGACTCTCCTCGCCCAGCCTGCATTCGAAGGGGAACGGAGTTGTGCCCCTTTCCAAGACGACTACGCGGCTTGGAGTGATGAGCACCTAAAGGTTGGGGCCTTCCTTACCCTAGAGCAGTATTTCGTAGATTTTTTAAACTACGTAAAACTTGCTCCTTTTCAGCTCCCCCAAATTCATAAAGACTTTTGGTGGGGCTGAAATATCTGTTCTTGAGACATGAGTGGGAGGATCCCACCCTGACAGACATATTATACTTCTTCTGCCTCAAGGCATGCCTCGACCAGTGGGGATAGAATGACGGGTTCTACTACCTCACACAGTTTCCAAACTCCGCCTCCATCATTGAGCTCCCCAGCCATCCAAATGACTATAAAGATTTATTCTTTATGTCGAATGGATTCAGGAACTGTGAACATGGTTACTTCAACCGACCCTGTAAGTCTTCCATCTTTGTAAATCCAGCTCGGGAAATTTTATTTCTTTTACTTAAAAATATTTTTCTTGTACATGTCTTGATTGAATTTTCTTTTCACGCAGCCATATTCACCAGGACAGGAAAATCTGTGACCCTCGAGGGTCAATATGAGAAGCTATCCAGACTTCCCCCAGTGAAAAGGACTATCACCAAGTCATGAATGACGTCACAATGCTGGCCTGTAAGTTGATCAGCGAGGGTCAAACACTAGTCTTGAGGAACCGGGCTCCTCTTCTAGTGATCCTCGAGCTTCCTTCATCTCAAGAGGTCTTGCCAGCCACCGAGGACATCGAGGAGGAAGAGGATGAGGTGCCTCTCGTGAGAAAAAGGTGGGCTCCCGAAGTAGACTAGAGACCTGATCCTGACCGAGCAGCTTCTGGGGCAACAGCCAGCCCCTCTGGTCAAGGTAACCCATACCTTTTTAGGGAATTAGATTAGGTTGCTGCTAGCATTAGGTTAATATATTTCAACCCCAACCAGCTAGTTAGTCGCCACCAACCGATCCGGACCTAAACATTACTCTCCTCCAATGCATGGACCGTTTGGTGGTGTGCTACGATCATAGCTACCCTAAATGCAACATTGTTGTTTATTATACACTGCACTTTATGTCATCTATTTTCAAAGAATATGGAACCAACCTTAGGACTTGGCCCTCTCTGCTCCAAGGGGCATTTGCTCCTGGATCTAGGCAGTATGTAGACGAATCTAGTTCTAGGGAGGGACCTGAACCCCCTAGGATTTTAGAGATTGTACCCCTAGATCCCCCTCCTCTCCATTACTCCCAGAGCCGGAGGTCACAATGCTTAACCCGGTGTATACACCCGAGCTAGTGATTATAGATTCCTCCCCCAGCTCGGAGGGTAGGATCTTTATGTCCTCTGTCTTTATATATGTTTTTGACAATTTTTGTGAATTAACCCCCTTTTTTCTTTATAGGCGAAGAAATGGAACAAGCAGGAGCTCCCGATCTACAGATTGCTTTCCAGGCTAAAAAGCCTAGAGCGGGCCCCGTTGTGAAGAGGCACAAGGTGACGAAGAAGACCACTCCTGCAATGGGGAATACTTCAAAATCCCCTGCTAAGGGTAAGGAGACGAGCTCAACTCGGGAGTCAGCTCTGGTGATCTCTATCACCGTTGGGCAGGTTCCCCCTCCCCCACCTTAACTCATGCCTCCTCCTCAAGTGAAATAGGTCGATACCCCCACTGTCCGAATACAGGTTGATCCTCAGGACCTGGAGAGGATCCCTAAAGCCTTTTGCAGTTTTATTTATTAGACAGTGTCTCATATGGTGGGCCATGCCTATAAAGATAGTGTGAGGGACCTGAGAACCATAGAGGAGCGTAGCCTAGACAATGTCTTCGAGTCTACCATGGGAATGAACCTCACCGTGAGTTCTTCCCCCACATATGGTGATGAAATTTTTTTATTGTGTTCTTCATCTTATATTTTTTACTTGTTGCTATTTTGTAGTTCGTCCTCACCCAATACCACAACATAACTTGTGCTAGGGCCAGAAATGAAGAGTTCCAAGCTGAGTTGGCCACTGCCAAGGAAGGTGAACAGCCCGCCTAAGCTGCCAAGGCTGCTCTCACCTATTCCCAAGAAAAAGAGAAGGCCACAAAGTCCGCACTATCCGCCTCCCAAACTCAGACCGCAGAAGCGAACCATTGTGTTGAACAGCTTCAGGTCAAGATTGGTGAGCTAAAAGCGAAACTACTCAAGGCCGAAGTTAAAGCCAAGGAGGAAAAGGAGGTGTCATCATCAGCCATGGAGGAGATTCTATACCACTGCTGGGCTTTCAACTAGGACAAGAACTTCTCTTTTATGAAGCACGGGTTGTGGGATCCATACCTTGCTAAATTCAAGGCTCGGTTCTTGCAAGAACCTTCAGAAACTGGTGAGGCTTCGGAGCAATAGAGGGAGATGCTGAGGAGGTCGCCTCTGCGGGGCGAGCTGATGAGGCCCAATAATTTTATTTATGATTTTCTTTCTAATTGTCTAACAGTTTTTTGATATTAAACAATTGCCTTCAAGCTCAGTTCGAGGTTATTTCTCCTCGATGTGACGATATATTTGTTTGCCTTATTTTTAATATATATCTAACTTTTGATCCATTTGTCCTTCCTTTATTATCCTCTCATGCTTACGAATCCTTAGACTCTTGTACATTCAAAATTTTAGAAATTGATTTTTAGATCAAGTTAGATCTTATTGAACTTGGTTATATCCAAGATTTTGTTTGCTTATTTCTATCATACCTGTTAAGAATCAGGCCTTGAACCTGGTCATATTTAGTGTTTTTAATGATTTAAACTTAGCTTGCAATAGGTTTAATGAAAACTCGAGCTTTAAAAAGCCGTTGAATAATCAATTTTTCCAAACTTCTAAGTTTCGAACCTGGTTACATCCAGGGTTTCAAATGATTTAAACTTAGTTCGTGCTTGGTTTATTGAAAACTCGAGCTTTAAAAAGCCATTGAATAATCAATTTTTCCAAACTTCTAAGTTTCGGACCTGGTTACATCCAAGGTTTCAAATTATTTAAACTTAGTTCACGCTAGGTTTATTGAAAACTCAAGCTTTAAAAAGTCGTTCAATAATCAATTTTTACAAGCTTCTATGTTTCGGACCTTTATCTGAGCAAGCTTAATTTTGCCAACCTCGGTTATGTGCCACCCAAGTAACCAGAATGCGTAAACTTTCCTGGTTACTTTTACAAATACAAGAACACGAGCTTGCAATAACGACACAAAGAAATAATTATTTAACAATCCATCTATTATTTAATAAAAATGGCTTTTATAAATAAGCCTTACATTGGTGGTGGTACTATTGATAATATTTTTTTAAATGCAGAGCATTCCAAGTCCGTGGGACTACTTCTCCATTCAGTCGAGCTATCTTAAAAATTCCCTCGCGTAAGACTTCCACAATCTGGTATGGTCCTTCCCAGTTCAGACCTAACACACCATCCTTGGGATCTTTATTCGCCAAAAAGATCTTTCGGAGAACCAGGTCGCCTAATCCTAGTATACAACTCTTAATCTTTGAATTGAAATAGCGAGGGATCTTTTGTTGATAATGGGTGAGCTGTAACTGCGACTCCTCTCGTTTTTCTTCAATCAGATCGAGAGATGGATTAAGTAGTCCATCCTTTTGTTCTTGATTAAATGTCCTTTGCCTGTGAGTACCTACCATGGCTTTGATTTGAAGTACGACATCGCTTCCAAATGTTAGGGAAAAAGGAGTATGCCCCGTGGAGGTCCTGTGAGAAGTTCGGTAAGCCCATAGTACTTGCGGGAGCTGTTTGGGTCATAATCCTTTGGCTTCATCTAACTTCTTCTTTAGGATGGCCTTAAGTGTTTTGTTTACAGCCTCGACTTGCCCGTTGGCTTGCGAATATGCTACCAACGATAAACTCTTTGTGATGCCATATTTTTCACAGAAGTCAGTGAAGAGATCGCTATCGAACTATGTCCCATTGTCTGACACGATCTTTTTAGGAAGCCCAAATCGACATATGATATTCTTTACCACGAAGTCCAGGACTCTTTTTGAAGTGATGGTTGCCAGAGGCTCGGCTTCTACCCACTTTGTGAAGTAGTCGATCGCCACCATCGCATAACAAACTCCTCCCTTTCCCATTGATAGGGAGCTTATTAGGTTGATTCCCCATACCGCAAATGGCCATGGGGATGAAATCATCGTTAGCTCACCAGAGCAGCTTGGAAAACCATGGAAAAATGTTGGCATTTGTCGCACTTTTGAACATACGAGATCGAGTCTTTCGTTAAAGTGGGCCAGAATTAGCCCGGCCGCAGTATCTTCATTGCCAGGTTTTGCCCCCTAGCATGATCTCCACAAAAGCCTTCGTGCATTTCTTATAAAATGGTTTTGGCTTCCTCGGGTAGAACGCATCGTAGGAGAGGCAATGAATGACCATGCCGATATAAGGTTCCATCTACTATTACATATCATTGAGCTTGATAAAGTACTTTTCTCGCATCTTTTCTATTGTCAGATAACTTTCCTGTTGCTAGGTATTCCATTATGGGAGTCATCTAGATCGGCCTTATGTCGATCATTCCGACCTCTATCACTTCTCCTGTCATGTTCGGGCTCTCCAAGAACTCCACTGGCACCACATTCAATGTCTCAGCCTCTTTTTTGGTAGCAAGCCCTGCCATAGCCCACAGTGTATTAAGCAATAACAAGGGAAGATTAGTGCTTAATGGTAAACCGTAATGAAAAATATCAAGAATTCACTCAAGAACACAAAAATTTTACGTGGTTGGGTGGTTAAACTCTACCCAATCCACGAGTCAATATTATTGTTGTTTCTTTCTCTATTCTGCCAGAGTTTCAATATTACAGAATCCTCCCCTTTCTTGTCCAATATTCTCAATATTTATAACGGAATTCCGTGGACAGGTTTGGGTAACCGCGTGAGTCAATCATGCATTTACATAATGTCTACATTCCATACAAATAATTCCCATTTATATTGGGATATGTTTGATCACAAAGTAAATATGTCCTGTTATCTTGGATAATAAATATGACAGCATGGTCATGAATAAGCGTATAAACAAATCCCGAATCTCTGGGGATCCTTTAGTATGAAGTATGCGTTATATCTCAATCACCCGAACTGCGTATCTTCCACGGGCTTGCATTTTGACAGCTATACGACCCCAAGCTAGTGCTATGATGACTTATCTTATTTGTAGTTCATGGTAAAGTCAGAACGCCTAACACCAGGTTTGACCATTACGAACCTCGAGCTGTCAGTATAGATAATAATCAGACATTCTACTTGACTACTTTTCCACGTAATTATCTACCAGCTGTACCCAAGCTGAGTGAATGACCTCGTGCTAAGATTAGGGTACAACAATGTTCAATTTATATTCAAATAAGTGTGAATAAAGTTGGAACTGCTTTATTGAAATATGAAGATTCATGACTTTCTCAAGTAATCAATTTTCTGTTAAAAAACATATTGATTTCACTGGATTCATTAATATTATGTATATTTTTGCACTTGCCAAATCATTTGTTGTTTGTTCCACTCTGCGCATAATAACTGAGCATTTGCAGCATCGTTCTTTGCAACATGGTTTTGTTCCCAGGGATCCCAATGCCAAGCCTAAGAAGTATAAATACCCTGCATTTTATGATCCATATGGTCCTAACCTAGACCGCCATCCTCAAAAAAATCCTCCACATTGTTGAACGAATTGTAGCATTAGCCCCCGAAGAACGGTCTCAAATCGTTCCTGCTCACACTCTCAAGCTAACTCTTCTAAAGCTGGAGAAGATATCAACATAAGGGATGGATTTGGGTGCATAAGGAGCGCCAGCTGCTGGGGCAAAGGCTGAAGAAAAGAAAGTGGAAAAAATGACATTCGATGTGAAGTTGGAGAAGTTTGGCACAATTTCAAAGGTAAGGTGATTAAAGAGGTTGGGGCTTTTACTAGTCTCGCTTTGAAGGAAGCTAAAGATTTGGTTAACAAGGTACCTGTTTTGATTAACAATAGTTACCAAGGAAGAGGCATCTACCATTATAGAGAGATAGAAGAATTGCCACTACGGAGTAGGTTTGGTGAGTTGGTATGTATTTCCTGTATGGATATTCCCCAGTTTTGTGATTTGGGAAATTCTTAGAGGGTCTTTGGCATTGCTTTCTATTTTCAATTTTTAAAATTGTGTTTTAAAAAATGAGAATAGAAAACAATGTTTTGTAGTTTTCAAGATGTAATGATTTTTGGCTAATGTTTTCTAAAAAACAGTTTTCAAAAACCAAAAAACCAAAAACATGTTTGGATGATGAAAAACAAGAAGTTTTTTTAAAACAAATTTTCTTTTTTACAAGAGGATTGACAATCCATAATAGGATGGGTCTAAGCTTGTTATCAAAATGTTTACGAAGAATATATATATATGCACTTGATGTAAACCAAAAAAGTGCTTATCAACTCTAAATTTCAACAAGAAAGAAAAGGTGCCCAAGTCTCTTCCCTGTTTTATGAAAGTATGTTGGAGTTAAGGGGATAAGAAACTTGTCTTATCTCTTTTTCACCACTAAAAAAATAAATTGCCTATTATTCACCAATTAATACCTATAGATTTAATCTAAATCCTATATTGATCAAACTCAAATACAAACGTTGACCAAACATAGACCAGCATAAAAAAACATTTATCAAAGGATTCAGAGTTTGTGGGATGTGAGATGGTGCAAATTCTAAGGAAGCAATATCAGAAGGTGGGTCCCCATGAAGTTATTGGAAAATGAATGTTAATGAGAGGAAATTGGTATTACTATAGCTATAACTAATCTAATCAATACAATATGTGCAAAGCTATTACGAATCTAAAGCCAATATCAATTTAATTGCAGCTAATTTGCAAATTAGGGTCTCTACCTTTAAGTGCAGAGCTAGAATTTTTTCCTAAAATAATATGATAGAAGCACTATAAAGAATAAATTGAATACAGAGGAAACGAAAGAAAAAAAAAATCATGCAAAAGAATACCAAAAACAAAAGGGTGAGCACAGGAAACATATAGTCAAAAAACCATTTGTGTAATCCTTGCAAAGCCAATGTGCGATTGAGACTTATACTATAATCAAACAACTGAAGACCTTTATCATGAAATACCACTACTCCTTTGATTTTAATAATCTCATTCTCATCTGCTCGAGTTACACATGGCTCTAAATTTTGTGAAAGTATAAGTATAATATGTCTCACAATCAGAGACACTCCAATTAATAGCTTGATGATGAATATATGGATGAGCACTTATTGTGGTACTTTATTCTATTGGTGTTGTTGTAAACAAGTTGAGACACTCCTATCTAGTTGTTGCAACAAATTAAACCAACTAACAATCCAACATAGCCAATCAAACAAAACAATTCATTAACCAAACAAAGAAAAAAAAAACCAACAGCAGTTTATAAAATCAAGACACGGTGAGCTTAATCTAAAGCTTTTCTCACACAAATAGAAGAAACAAAAATATACGCAACCAAAATCTAGCTATCACACACCACAAGTGAAACCAAAAGAAGCCATAGAAAATTAAAACTTGAAAAGTAATGAATCAGAGTGAACCAACCTTACTGATCAACTTGTTTTCTCTTTTGAATTATGACTTTGACCCCCACTAAGCTCATTGTAATTTTAAAACTTAATCAAAATAAATGAAGAAAATCTAAAGGGCAAGTCATAAATTAGTTACTGCATGAATTGTGGAAACAAATTGAACAATTAGAAATCTAGGGTCAGTTATGAGTAACAACATAATGCTAGAAGTGTTGTACAATAGTTTTTAGGGCACAAAAGCAGTGGAAGTGGAAGAAGAAGAAGAAGAAGAAGATTAGGGAGGGCAAAGAAGAAGAAGTAGAAGAAGAAACAAACCTGATTAGAGTGTAGCTTTGAGAGACGAGAATTGCAAGAGGAGGAGCTCCAGCTCCATTGTTACGGAGAGAGAGAACTCTCTCTTCTTTTTTCAATAGAGTTTTATGAGAATTTTGAGATCATTTTGATGTTTTCTGTTTTATTTTTTGTTTTTTAACTCAGTTTTCTAAAAATTGTTTCTAAAAAATATGGCCAAAAACTCTTTATTGATTTCAAAAAACAATTTTCTATTTTTAAACACTTAAAACAATTTTTTTTAAGTTACGAAGCTAAACATGTTAATCTTTCAAAGCTAAGTTTTTGTGAGGTGAATGAATTCTCAATGTCCGTTGATAAAAGAATATAAAGGAATAATAGTTCGAGTGAAAAACCTTGGTTTGAGCCAAATTTTGGAGTTTAGACTGCAATCTGAACTATGTTTACTTGTTTCATTCCAATATGGTCTTTGCTTTAGTGTATTTAGCTCTATATAAAATAGGGTTGTCCTAAAATTCTATTTTCTATGGAGATATCCCTCTTTGATAGTAGTTTCCAAAGCCAGTAATGGATGGGGATGGTTATTTGAATCAAGAACAAATTGCAATACCCTGTCAAGCAACAATGAATTACAAGTCAACATAGTAAAATAACGGACATTTAAAGATATTACTTTTAGTCAAAGGGATTTTGGAGATTTTAATCACTTGGGGAGGGAGGGCAATGTCTGTGCCCATGAGTAAGCGAAGATGGATTTATTGTCCAAGCCATCTTCCCTACCTGGGAGTTCGTCTGCCCTTGCTGACCTACTTCATCCAAGTTTAATTTTTTGTTTGTTTAAATGATGTTTAAGTACTAGCAAAATCACCAGAGCATCACTCATTGTTCTCATCGATGAGTCCTGAAGGCAAAAATAATGGTAAAAATGTGATTAGAAAAATTTTGTTCTATGTTATAATGTAATGAATATGATTTCACCATTTAATCATTCATAAGTATTTAAAGAGAAGTGAACATCAAGGAAATTCACAGTCAACAAGTATTAAACCATTGTAGCACCAAAACGTGAATAAAGTGGGTCGCCTTTGACAAACAAAACATATTCCAAAAAGAAACATGAATAAGCCAACTAACACTTAAGAGTAATTACTGCTTATATATACCATTTGAAAGCTAAAAATGGTCTTGAAGAGTAGAGACCTCTACAATTATTAGGGAAATTTCAGCATAATATGGGTTAATTTTAAAAAAGGCCTCCATAATTTACTATAAAAAAAAATATGACATTTTGTAAATTTGGACACAATTACCCCCTCTCATTACCAACATTCTCTCTATCTCTCTCAAGCTATCTCAACCCCTCTCCGTTTCTCTACCACAATGGCACCACCACCACCACCACCACCTCCCTATAGCGGCATGCCACCACTATCCTTAACGTCTTCCTCACCATTGCCATCGTTACCTCCCATCACCATTGAAGAACCCCACCAAGAACTAATCTAGTTTATTTTTATTTTTATGTTTTAATGATTCAATATCAAAACCAAATACCATGATTTTTATGTTTTACATGTTCCAGAAGTAAAAAAAAATACCAAAATAAAAAAAAACATCATTTGAAATGGACATTTGAGTGAAAAGATATGAACCTCCAAAGTTTTTCATCAAATTTCAGAGCAGAACACCCATATTGCATCGCAAAAGCATCGTTTTGGCCAAAAATCAAGTTTTCGTGATTGCATCGCATGAGTATCGAAATAGCATCGATTTTTCATCAAAAAAACATCGTTTTGGCAAACAAAAAAAAAAGTTTTCTTGATTGCGAGGCAATCATGAAAGCTTAATTTTTGGCAAAAACGATGCAATATTGATGTTCTGTGGTGAAATTTGACGAAAACTTTGAAGGTTCACAAATTTTCACTCAAATGTCTGTTTCAGATTATTGTTATTTTAAATTTTGATATTTTTTCAAGATCTACAAGATTAGAACATGTAAAACATAAAAATCATGGTATTTGATTTTTATTTTGAATAATTAAACCATAAAAATAAAAATAAAATAGATTAGTTCTTTGTGGGTCTTTCAATGGTGATGGGATATAACAGTGACTTCGACTCAATGCATCTTGGTCTGGCAGGTTACTACAGACAATTTGTAGAGGGGTTTTCGAAGATAGCAGCACCAATGATAGAATTGACAAGGAAGAATCTGAAGTTTATCTGGTCAGACAGGTGTGAAGACAGTTTCCAGGAGTTGAAGCGACGACTTATTACAGCGCCAGTGTTGAGTCTTCCTTCGGGGGAAGGGAAGTTTGTTGTCTACTGTGATGCATCAAGGTTGGGCTTAGACTGTGTGTTGATGCATAATGAATAGGTTATAGCTTATGCATCACGACAGTTGAAGGAGTATGAGCAGCGGTATCCTACCCATGATTTGGAGCTGGCAGCAGTGGTTTTTGCACTAAAGATTTGGTGGCATTATTTGTATGGGGAGAAGTGCGAGGTATATACTGACCATAAGAGCCTAAAGTATTTCTTTACACATAAGAACCTGAACATGAGACAGAGGCGTTGGCTAGAGTTGGTAAAGGATTATGATTGTGATATTCTTTACCATCTGGGAAAAGCCAATGTGGTGGCAGATGCATTGAGCCGGAGAGGTCCAGGTCAGCTGTATAGCTCTGTTCAGATCTTAAGGAAGTTAGCTGATGAGATGGTTCGAGTAGGGATAGAGTTGGTGGTAGGCCGGTTGGCTAATATTACTCTGCAGTCGACCCTGCTAGAACGGATCAGAGAAGGGCAGTTGGCAGATGCTCAGTTACAGAGGGTTAGAGAGGATGTCTTAGCGGGAGTAGCTAAGGACTATTCTGTTTCTGAGGTTGGTTTACTTTGGTATCAGGGGCAGATTTGTGTTACAGCAGATGAGGGGATCAGACGAGAGATACTAGATGAGTCTCATAAGATGTCGTACTCACTTCATCCGGGTACCACGAAGATGTATCAGGATCTACGAACTTTGTATTGGTGACCTAGGATGAAGAAGGATGTGGTAGAGTACGTTGCCAGATGCTTAACCTGTCAGCAGGTGAAAGCTGAGAATCATCGACCAGCAGGGTTGCTTCAGCCTTTGGGTATTTCTAATTGGAAATGGGAGGACATTACCATGGATTTTGTGGGAGGATTACCCAAGACAGTAGGACTTCATGACTCGGTGTGGGTGATAGTGGATAGATACACCAGGTCAGCCCATTTCCTTCCAGTGAAGTCGACGTATACTGTGGATCAGTATGCTGAGTTGTATGTGAGGGAGATCGTACATCTCCATGGGGTTCCTAAGTCTATAGTGTCAGACCGGGATCCTATTTTCACTTCCACGTTTTGGGGTGGTTTGCAGAAAGCTTTGGGGACTCAGTTGAAGTTCAGTACAACCTTTCATCCTCAGACTGATGGAGAGTCTGAGAGGACGATCCAAGTGTTGGAGGATATGCTCAGAGCATGTGTGATTGATTTTGAGGGTTCATGGAGTAAGTACCTTCCGTTGATCGAATTCTCGTACAACAATAGTTATCAGTCAACGATTGGAGTGGCTCCCTATGAGATGTTATATGGAAGGAAGTGTAGATCACCCATTCATTGGGATGAGATGGGTGAGAGGAGATATTTGGGGCCAGATATGTTGCAGAAGACAAGTGAGGCCATAGAGAAGATCCGGGCTAGAATGCTCACGTCTCAGAGTAGGCAGAAGAGTTACGCTGATCCTAAGCGTAGGCACGTGGAGTTTCAGATTGGTGAACACGTCTTTCTTCGAGTTTCACCTCTGTGAGGGTTGAGGAGGTTTGACAAGAAGGGCAAGCTAAGCCCTAGATTCATTGGACCGTTCGAGATTCTGGAAAGGGTTGGACAGGTGGCGTACTGGTTGGCCTTGCCACCATCGTTGTCTGGAGTTCATGACGTGTTCCATGTCTCTGTGCTTCGGAAGTATGTCTCAGATGTGACTCATGTGTTAAGGTATGAAGACTTGGAGTTACAGACAGATTTGGCTTATGAGGAGCAACCAGTCCAAATCTTGGATCGAAAAGATAAAGTATTGTGGAATAAGACGATTCCTCTAGTTAAAGTGTTGTGGAGGAATAGTAAGGTCGAGGAGGCGACCTGGGAGCTTGAGACAGCGATACGGGATCAGTATCCCGAGTTGTTCAGGTAAATTTCGAGTACGAAATTCTCATTAGGAGGGGATAGTTGTAACGACCCAAATTTGCTAATAAGGCTTAAGGGCCTTGATTAGTATGCCTGGAGGGCACAATGGGAATTATGCGTGATTTTAATGATTATGATTTAAAGCATGTTATATGACTATTTGAATATCTGAGATGCATGACTATGTGTATTAGTATGCATATAGGCCCTGATTAGATTAGAAGGGCATAATCGTAATTTTGGCCATTATGGGCATAACTGTATTGATATATGTGATAATTGTCGAGACCACATTATTATGTGGTCATGTCTGTGATCTGCGACTTGAGACGATCCTAGTGAGCAAAGTAGCGAAAAAGTCATGGCGGGGATTTATACCCGGCTCGGGGTGAGCTTAAGGGTATAAATGGGAACTTAGTGAGTGTACTGGAGTCTATCTTGACATTGAGGAATATTATTGGTGATTAATTAGGTTAGCGGGAATTGGGTAAAATGACTAGAATGCCCTTAAATGGATTAAAGGGTTAGGAATAAAGGGGAGGGCATTAGGGTCATTTGGCTTTCTAAGGATGGAATTACTAAGACTTTATGTTAGTGGGAAGTGTAGAGAAATGTAGAAGTCTGAAAGAGAGAAAAGAAGAAAAAGGAAGGAAAAAGAAAGGGAGAAAAACAGAGAGAGTTTTCTAAGGTCGGTTTAAGCTTCCTTCATCAATTTCTTGAGGATTTCTGGAGAAAATCTCAGAGGAGAGCTGGGATAGACTGAACATCAAGGATCCTAAGCTAGGGTTGAGGAATTGGCAGAGGTTTAGCAAGAGGTCACTAACACTTGAGGTAAGACTTTAGAGTTCATCAGTTTCTGTTTTTGGTTTTTAAACTATGGTGTTTAAGTTGAATTGGATTGAAACTTTAGGGAATTCAGGCCTAAGGCTGAGGAGGAGTAAGCCAAGGAAGTCTAGAGGCAACTTGTGGTCGAAATCCCATTAAAGGTATAAATTCTAAGCTCTAACTTTGATGTTCAACTGGTTTCTGCTAAGATTCATTGTCTAGACGTGGCTATGATGAATTTTGAGTTTGGGGATGCATGTGCTTGAGTTCTAGGTATTTGGGGTGCTTGGGATGAGTGGAGTATATTCATAAGGTTGTTTTTGAGTTTGGGAAAGATTTGGAGGAGTTTTGGTTGAGGTTGGCTCGAGGAAATCGCAGGAGGGAAAAACTGGTGTTAGCCTGCCTGTGACTAGCGCTACAGCGCTAGCCTTTGGGTACTGTAGTGCTAGGTCAAGCTTCCTGAGGGGATTTTGCTTCTATTTGTAGCGCTGTAGCGCGCTCCCATGAGCGTTGTAGCGCTACCCTGCATTCTGAAGAGGATTTTAGGGTTATTTGCAAGGGTTTTTGACCAAGGGTTTGGGGTTTTGTTCCACCACCTTGTTTGGTGGAACTAGGACTTCCCGGGGGCTCAGGGTTAGCCCCAAGGCTAGGTTTTGGACTTGAGGATTGATGATGACTTTGGCCTATGATTGTGTTTAGGTGAGCGCTAGGGCTCGAGGGGGATCGTGCTCAAGGAGTCGAGGGATCAAAGCTAGTGAATTGAAAGGTAAGGAAACTGCACCCGGTTATATGTTTGTGATGGGACTAAGTGCTCCCGATATTTTTATCGTGTCAATGATTGTATTATTCCATGGGACATGTAAAAGCGGCCTAAGGGCGCCGTACACTATATTTATGCACAGGGCGCGGCTTGGCCACTGGTAGCCGAGGACAGCTTAATATTCACTGCGGTTTAAGCGGGCCAGAGTCAGTGGGATAACGGAGGGAGCGGCCTGAGGGCGCTAGCCCTAGTTATCGTTTGTGAACTGTAAATGATATGAGTTGATATGTTTAGTATGTGGAATACTTGATTATACTGAATGGTTATATGGTTGAGATTATGTGATGCAATATGAGATATTGATTTGTCTGTTGATTGCTTATGCTCTGTTGTTGTGTTTTCTTGCTGGGCCTTGGCTCACGGGTGCTACGTGGTGCAGGTAAAGGCAAGGGCAAGCTGGACCAATCCTGAGTTGGAGGGCTGTGGGGTTGAATGTACATAGCCAGTTGTTCGATCGCCATGGTCGAGGAGTAGATCAGGACATAGATTACCTAACTGTCTGTTTTGCCTTAATATGGCTTGTTATTGTATCCAAACCTTATGACTTTTGTAAACGGTCCTTAAACTTAATATTTTTGGGATCCCGTGTAAACAGATAATGTTACTTAATGAAAATGCGACTTTTGAGACCAAAACATTTTAACCCTAGTTCCTCTATAGTTTCGATAACACGTTTTTAATTAAATGACTTGATTAGCAAGTCTAGCACTTTATAAACACACAGTGTAGCGGTCCTGGCTATCCAGGGCGTTACATCAACTGATGATCATATACAAACTAATCTTAACCCTGAAGGTACTATGAACTCCTAAATATGTCATTTGATCCTTTGATTCATGCATTAAGGTTTGTTAGAATGATCAAGCTAAGAACTATTTCAGGACTCAATGATATATAAGGCTGGGGACATAGCTTAACATACATGGAATCTATACCTTCTTATAGATTAAATGATGATTCCCTATTGGGTAGGCTTTTGGAGCTGAAAAGGTTATTGGCGTCAAATTCATAATCAGATTATGAATTAACCTTCACTAGTAAAGTCAATGGTACATTAGGAATCAAGATATAATTAAAAGGGTAAAACGACAATTTTATTCCCACTAAATTATGAATCATCAATAGAGGATTCATTTGTATGTAATGATTATATCAATGGACATTTTATGGTTACAATAAAATACTCAGTAAATATATGTCTTTAATTCTCAAGAGTTCAGTCTCATATTTATAGTGGAATAATTATGAGATTAATAAATATGAATATTGAATCAAAGAGTTTTGGTTAATAATCTTTTATTTATTGGAGCTTGGAATTATTGGTTCATAGGTCCCCAGGGAGACTCTATCAACACTAATCAAGGTAAGAGTTGATACAAGAGTTAAACTATGAATGGGCTATTTGAGAGAATATTTATTCTTCGGGATAAATGTACAATTATGTGATAATTAAAGTTGCACAATTTATTATTGCATTTGTGCAATTCTCGAAATTGTGTAGAAATAGAAGAAATTGATTTTGATCAATTATTTTATGTATGTGTGAATAGATTTTATCCCCAAACTTTCAGTTCGATGGCGTGACAATCAGAGGTGACAAGTGGCAATTCATGGTCAGTAAGTGGCACATTAATAGTCAATAAATGTGTTGGCTCTTTGGAGTTGTGATAAAGTGATCTAACAGATCCGATAGAATTTCTGTCAGACCGGTGAAGATTTTTGACTGACCAGTCAAGTGCTTGTCCGACCAGTAAGGTGCTTGTCCAACCAGTCAGGTGTTTGTCTGACCAGTCAAGTGCTTGTCCGACCAGTCAAGTGCTTGTCCGACCAGTCAAGTGTGTTGGCCGACCAGTCACTTGTCTTGGCCGACCAGTGAAGGTTTGGCCAACCGGTGAAGTGTTTTGGCCCTCCAGTTTTCCTTCTGGGTGTGACTTGGACCGACTAAACAGATCATTGCTATGCAAGAGATCCCAGTAACGGCTTCAGCTAGAATCGGTCATACCTGCGCGGGAATCTCTCAGATTATCCCAAAGAAGTAGTGTATTGTTGTATTTTAAATATTGTTAACAAAATATTGTGAGAATAACAGAAAGGACCCGGTCAAAGGGAATATCTGATGTACGATCCATGAGCCTATAAATAAATGGCTCATGGCATCATTTTGGGGATCTGATCTTTTTAGACGGAGAAAACTCTCTCGTTTTGAGATTTTGGGGACTGTTACTTGGGGCATTCTTGGGGCATTTTCTGAGAGGTTAGAGAGATAAAGCTTGTATTCTCTAGAGAGAGAAACTCTATATTTTTCTACTTGCACTTAAGAAACTCAATTGGCTCAAGTTCATCTGATCTTAAGTGTAGGCTAAATATATCACTACTCCAAGTGGATTAGGCTATTACCAACACATTGGGGCTGAAACACTATAAAAATTGTCTGTGTCGTATTTTCTCTTGAAGGTTTATTGTCGTTTTGACGTCTTCACATCAGTGGCCAAAACTGCGGTCAACATTTTGGTGCTTTCATTGAGAGCCTGACGAGAAGAAACACACGACTATCATATCGAAATGGCACCCAAGAATACCAATGTGGCATCCAAAAAGTCAGGCACGTCGAAAGAACCTGCTAGATCAGAAGATCTTGGACCGCAGAACCCAGAGACGGAGTCCAGGGTGTTTCTCGAGGAGACCACTTCAGAAGTTAAACAACTTCTGGATGCAATAGGCACTTTCCAAGAGGAGATGATGCAATTCAATGCTTGGCAGGAGTCTTTTGCTGAAGAGATGGCCAAGCAAAGAGCAGTGTTAGAGCAGCAAAGGCGCGATATGGAGGCCAGAAGTGAAGAGCTCAGACAGCGACAGGAGGAAGTCGACCGGAGACATCATGAAGCAACACTTGCTCTAGAAGCGGCTACCCAATTGGGTCAAGCCAATGCTCAAGCCGCGGCACGAGAAACCTCCGAGGGAGCAAGAAATAATAATGCTGGTCGGAGGACCACTAACAGAACAAATTCTCGGGGACCAGACAGAAGCAATAGTAACCCCCCTGGTCGGGAAGATGATGGGGACCGCTCTAGAACTGCATCAACTCAAAGGGAGAATTCTAGAACTCCCTCCAGGAGCCAACGATCAGAAACTTCGAGAACAGGAAGTCACCGATCGAGCACTAAAAGGACTCCACCCAGGTAGAATCAGGCCAGAACTCCTCGAGATGAGAGGACTTCACAATTCAAAGATGGTCATGGTCGTGATGAGGCTGATAGTCATCACACTGACTAGTTAAAGGAAAAGGAGGGCAACGACCAACAAGGAGGAAAAGACTGCTCGGGACGTACCGAAAAGCCTCCACTGCACCCCAGCCAGCAGCGTAGTAGGGAGAGCAAGTCCCGCGTAGTAAGCCCACTGGAAAATCGAAGAGTACGGTGTTCGATTTGGCAGGAGAGCATGCTTCCCGAAAGGATCTAAGGGACGTTATCACCAACAAGAGGAGGACCGTCCCAGTCGAAGGGCAAAATCTGAACCTCCCTGCCAGTCAAGTAGAAATACTTGACGACAGTGCACCAGATGGTAATGCCCGACCAGGCAGTCAAGCCTCTGGAACTTCGTCAGCTGCACCAGCCATCCAAGCCCAGCTTGACGTGCTAACAGCTGCAGTGCAAGGTTTTTCAAAACGACCTTCCGGGATAAATGCGATAGACCACCGGAGTGGCAGCCCATTTTGTGCCCGGATTAGAGCAGCTCAACCACCGGCAAAGTATAAAGCACCGGTTCTGCCAGTATATATAGAAAAGGCAGATCCCATTAGGCATGTTGGGAAATTCGAGGACCAGATGGAACTGCTCGGGGTAAGTGACGATTATCGGTATAGAGTTTTCCCGACTACTTTGTCAGATACCACCCAGGAATGGTATTGGAAGTTTAAGCCGAACCCCATTACCTCTTGGGAAGCATTCAGGAAGGAGTTTTGTAGAAAATTCAACACTGCCCAGACTCCACCAGTTTATGCCAACCACTTGGCATATATCAAACAAGGAAAAGATGAGTCTTTAAAGAATTATATACAGAGAAACCAATAGAGCAACTGCTGTAGGAGACGAGGGGAAGATGGTTGCCATATCCGCTGGGATAACTTATCGAAGCCCTTTGTGGGATAGTATACATAGAAATCCAATTTCAACACTTCAACAATTTCTTGACCGAGCAGACAAGTATATGAAATTGGATGATGCAATCGAGAAAGAGGAGAATGGCATAAACAATCCGGCGGATCAACTGACTCTCCTAATAATGGTGGAAAGAAACGTGGAAATAACGGGTCTGACCACCATGAGGAAAAGAAAGCAAAGTTGAGTTCAAATGAAAAGCCAACCAAGTATGAGCCTCAGTTCACTAATTACACCACTCTCACGGCCAACCTAGCGAAAATATATCTTGCTAGTCATGAAGAGGTTCCCTACAAGAAACCTCCACCCATCAGGAAAGATATGAGGAAGAGAGACATGAATAAGTTTTGTCGTTTCCATGGAGATTATGGGCATGACACGAATGAATGCAATCACCTCAAGGATGAGATAGAGTTTCTTCTCCGGTTGAGCAAGTTGAGGAAGTACTAGGCAGAGACACCCCAAGGAGAAGGAGGCAGCAGCAATCCTGGGTTCAAACGACAAAGATCTCTGCCCTTGCAGCTCGGGCCTGTGGACTTTACCTTAGACACTATATGTGGAGGTCCACACTTGGCTGAGGATAGCAACAAAGCAAGGGAGAGGTATGCCAAGACACTTCGACATGAGCGGGAGTGCTAGGATCAGGAGCCACTGGAACAGCGAGCGTCTATGAATATATTATTTCTAAATACCGCTTTCCGAGTGGTAGTTTAATTTCAAGTTGTTTAACTTGTTATTTAAATTTGGTTTATGAGCTGGTTATTTGGTGACCAATCATCTATTTTTGAACAATTTTTGTTGTTTAAGACTCGTTATTAGACACATATTGTCCTTTTTTAATTTACGAGTAATAAAAGAGATTATGCGCAGCGTGGTCGATTCTTGCTACAAATGTGCATGTGTGTTAATTATTCTAACAGTGTTCCACTGGTCAGTAAAATCGAACAATATTCAACTGGTCAATATGTTCAAGCAGTGTTCAACTGCTCGAATATTTTCAATATATTGTATGTGTTTCACGAATAATTAACTACTCGAACAGATTCATTTAAGTAGCAAGTGACTAAGGATCTTGCAACCCTCGATTATTTGGGGGGCACATGGGGTATACTGGAATGTAATTTAACATAGGCAATGAGAGCACGAGTTAAGATATCTGTTTTTAGGCTGACTTGTAAATTTTTGAAGTCCAAAAAGGCCATTAAGCTAACTTGTTTGACAAAGCTTAAGTAACTTAGAATTTTTTTTAAAATTTCAAGTTAGAAGCAGATATTCATGTGACAATAAATATTATGCTCATAAAATGTTAGAGAAATAAGAGTGTGAGAAAGTATACTTAGTATGGACTTATGAAATGTCTAGAATTTCAAAGTTAGAAAACTAAGTACTCATGCGAAAATATAAGGCATACATCAGAGTGACTTACTATTCACAAAAAACTTATAACTTTTTAAGTCTAAAAAGACTTAGAATGTTTTAAGTTACCAAAGAAAAGTAAAGTATAAATACCAACAACCCGGCTGTACGATAAAAATATCAAAGTTGCTAAGCAAAAATTGTATTCACAAGAAAAAAGAGTAAACTACTGGCCAGGTACAAAGTTTGGCTGATCAGGTGCAAAGTTTTCCTGGTCGGGAGAGCAGATACAACTTCCCTGGTCGGCTGAGCATATATCACTGGTCGAGTAGGAAACTTTGTTGTTGAGCATGACGAACAATGATGAGTTCCTGGAGTGAACCATTTTTTTTACAAGCCCAAAGACTTGAGAGCATTCAGAACCGAGAGCCGAGCGGTTAGGCTCTGGTGTCCGATCGGCTAGGCTTTGATCCAAGCAGATAGGCGTGAGGCCGAGCAGTTTGCGTGCGTGGCTGCGCGGGATGGGTTGCGTCCGAGCGATTGGAGCTGGCATCCAAGTAGATGGTGGCATTTCCGATCGGGTAGCGTGAATGACCAAGCGGTTGAAGGAGCACCCGAGCGGCTGGCGTGCGTGTCCGAGTAGCTTGGGGTCTGCGTCCGAGCCGTCATTCGCACATCTGAGCGGATGGTGGCAGGCGTGGTGTCCGAGCAGTTTGCCAGGCATCCGAGCGGATGGAGGAGTGCCCCGACCGGCTGGGTGATGGTCCGAGCATGATGGGGTCTGCATCCGAGTAGCAAGTGCTCATCTGATTAGCTGGGCCGTGCGTCCGAGGAGTTACTGGCTGGCCATCCAAGGATCCGTGTGCATCTGAGATGCTGGCTGGCCATCCGAGGAGCTTGTCATCCGAGGAGCTGGATTGGTGTGTCCGGGAAGTACAGGCACGAATCCGAGTGGTCTAAATAGCTGAGAGTGGCCAAGGTTATGGGTTTGATGGGCTAAAAGGGGAACCTATTTTCTTGATTTTGAACTATGCAAACAAGATCAACAAGTTGAATTTCAAGGGTTCAACAAACTTCAAGATAACATCAGTGATTATCCTATACCCATGAGCCCGAAAGAGCAATGGAAATGGGAAACTGATAACTACCGTTTGTATGGACAAAAAAGTTAAGTTGTGGGTATACTACAAAAGTGAAGGTTACTGACCAGATGGAAGCTTTTGGATGACCACGAAAACATTTTGCTAGAGGAAAAATTTATCATACGAGTAAATCATATAATAAACTTGGGGGGCAAATTTTATCCCCAAAATTTCAGTTCGATGACGTGGCAATCAGAGGTGACAAGTGACAATGCATGGTCAGTAAATGGCACATTAATAGTCAATAAATGTGTTGTCTCTTCGGAGTTGTGATAAAGTGATCTGACCGATTCGATAGAATTTCTGTCAGACCAGTGAAGATTTTTGACTGACCAGTCAGGTGCTTGTCCGACCTGTCAGGTGCTTGTCCAACCAGTCAGGTGTTTGTCCGACCAATCAGGTGCTTGTCCGACCAGTCAAGTGTTTGGCCGACCAGGCATGTGTTTAGCCGACCAGTCACTTGTCTTGGCTGACCATTGAGGGTTTGGCCGATCGGTGAAGTGTCTTGGCCCTCCAGTTTTCCTTCTGGGTGTGATGTGGACTGACTAAACAGATCATTGCTACGCAAGAGATTCCGGTAACGGCTTCAGCTAGAATCGGTCATACCTGCGCGGGAATCTCTCAGATTATCCCAAAGAAGTAGTGTATTGTTGTATTTTAAATATTATTATTAACAAAATATTGTGAGAATAACAGAAAGGACCCGGTCAAAGGGAATATCTGATGTACGATCCATGAGCCTATAAATAAATGGCTCATGGCATCATTTTGGGGATCTGAACTTTTTAGACGGAGAAAACTCTCTCGTTTTGAGTTTGGGGACTGTTACTTGGGGCATTCTTGGTGCATTTTCTGAGAGGTTAGAGAGATAAAGCTTGTATTCTCTAGAGAGAGAAACTCTATATTTTTCTACTTGCACTTAAGAAACTCAGTTGGCTCAAGTTCATCTGATCTTAAGTGTAGGCTAAATATATCACTACTCCAAGTGGATTAGGCTATTACCAACACATTGGGGTTGAACCACTATAAAAATTGTCTGTGTCGTATTTTTCTCTTGAAGGTTTATTGTCGTTTTGACGTCTACACGTCGTTGGCCAAAACTGCGGTCAACAATAGATAAATATGGATAGTAAAAAAAAATTGTATTATTATATTTATTTAATTAATAATAAGATATTAATGGAAATTCAAATTTTGAATTTTGAAATTTAAGTTGTTATATTTTTCTTAAAAATATGATACCTTTTGAATTTATAATTATTAATTAATTTAAAAAAACACATGAAATATCATATCCCATTTTCATGGATAGTGCCACGCGCATATGGCTTTGACTGCTCTATGCGTGTGACACTTCTGATGTAATCAAATATTGGTTTTTATTTTTATTTTTAATTAATTAATAAAACATTTTAAAATAGGGTTTAAAATAGAATGTTAGACTTTATCTTTTATCATTATTATTATTATTATAAAATATGATTGATTTATTATTATTATTATTATTATTATGGTTGTAATATCTATATATTCTATATGATTGAAAATAGAAACAACAAGTTTTGATAGAGAAGAAAAACTGTCATCTTTTTTCACAAAACATAAATCTTTTCTCTCTAGCCTATAATCAAGAGTCTCGTGAGTTCATTATACTTTTGATTCACAAAATTGATCATCTTTCTCTATGTGCCCACCCACATCTTGAGGTGTAGAGAACGTCTTGGAAGATCTAGGTGTGAGTACTCTAGCAAGGATAGGAAGATTGAAGTATATACGAAAAGATTCAAGGATTCTTGATAGGCTACAAGAGGTAAATCATTTCGTATTATTTTTCATATACATATATATATTGATTACATATTGCATATTAAAGGATCCTCGTATAAAGTTGTTTATATGAAATTTTTTGTTGTATACAATTACCGCAATTTTCGTTGCGCATTAAGAACTGTTCCTAACAATAACACCCTTATTACCATCGCTAAATGTAACAAGTCCTTCTTGAGACTCCTTGAAATTTCAAAAGAGAGATTTGTTGCCAGTCATATGTTTAGAGTAGCCACTGTCTAAATACCAATGGTCATTCTTGAATTTTTAGAACGAGGTATGAGCTACCAAAGCACAATTGTCATTAGGTTCACATTTAGGCCTCCATTGACCATGAGCAGACTTTCTAGAGTTTGTAGAAGGTTGAAACAAGTTGCCACCTCTTTCAATCATCACTTTTAAGTTGGATTGAAGTTTGTAACACCTTGGTGGTATATGGCCACGCCTGTGGCAAAAATGACATGTCGGAAAGATTCTCTTGCTTTGAGGTGGTGGAACTAATGTGGGAGTTTCTCGGAGAAAAGAACCTTTGGGTGAAATAGTGGCCTCTTTGGAGTTGCTAATGACAACTCCAAATGAGCCAGATACATCAGTAATTTTGCTTACACCAGCAAATACAAATGGCTACTTTGGTGCTGATGAAGATGATAATGGCTCCTCTATTGTTAGATTTGTTCCCTTTTTATACAGTAGCTTGTAACCAAGAGCATTTTTGTCACCATAAAGTTTTTGAATCTAAAGAGATTGATTAAGTGCCACTGTACCGGGTGGAATGAACTCAAGAGCTTGTTTGGCACGAACAAGATCAGCTTCCAACTTGTATATCAATACATCTTTTTCTTCAAGTTCTGTAGTAAGGTCTTTGATATTGCCCTCAAGCTATGCATTTGTGTCATTCATTGCCTTGAAGTTCTTAGCCATCATTGACCATTGGTCAAATATCTGCTCATATGCAACTTGCCTATCCACACTATAAGAATCTGATTTAACAGAATCTGATGTCCGAGCGGGTACTTTTTGCAAGAAACACCACCATTTGCTTTTCTTGATGAGAACAAATACTGTTGCTGTCATCTCGTCCTCATTAGTACCACTCTAAGTTACTACAAGAGCCTTTTTCTTCTTTAGTGCATTAGCACATTCAAATTGTATATGTCCAAATCAATCACATTCACGACATTGAATGCCCCGAGTCTTTTTGTCCAGTGACTGTGGTTGCTTGTTAGTGACATAAGTGAACTTTTTGAAGGAATTGACATTGCCTCCATAGTGTTGTTAAAATTATTTTTCAAGAACTTGGCATAATTCTTGGTTAAGAGAGCACACGTATCATCTGCTAGGCTGCCAAACAAATTTGCAACTTTAGTCTGCTCTTCTTTGTGAACAAAAGCAAGATTAACGTTGGGCTTTGCATTCTATTTTTCTTGCATCTTCTTGGTATTACTCCATCTCTTTAGAATTAACTCATAATTTTGTAAAGAACAAATTAGTTCATCAAGATCCAGATCTTCAATCTAATGTACTTCTTCAATTGATGTGACTTTTACCTTGTACCTCTGGGGAAGAACTCCAAGAACTTTTCGAACAAGCTTGGCATTGGAATTAGTCTTACCAAGAGCATAGGACTCACTCAAAATGTCACACAACTTGGCATGGAATTTTGCAACAGATTCATCTTCTGCCATTAAAAGATTCTTGAACGCCTTATCAAGGGTGCAAAGTCTAGATTTTTTTATTGCAGTAGTTCCCTCACTTTTTACTTTCAGCTTTTCCCACGCTTCTTTAGCAATCTCATAGTTGGCAATTACTTTCAGTTGGTTTGTGGATACTGCATTGATAGAGCATGCAGAGCCTTTGAGTTGAAGTTGGCTTTCTCAATATCGGTGGCTGTCCAATCCTTCATGGATATTGCTTTCTCAATACTACCTTCTTTTACTGTTGGGGAACTCCACCCATCAACGATGGCCATCCATACACGTTCATCATCAGCCTTGAGGAATGCTCTCATTTTTGTCTTCCAATAGGGGTAGTTAGCTCCTTCCAGCATAGGAGGCCTTGTGGTAGATCCGCCTTCCCTAAACAATTCCACGATGAACACAAATAAAGAAAATACTCCCAGAGATGGATATCAAAGAGGGTTAGATGAAACAAGAAAGCAAGAAACCAGAAAACAAACAGGTGGAAAGCAAGAAACCAGAACACAAACAAATGGAGATCAAGAACAAATTCAATAGACAATCTAAAGAAAGTAACTGCAGAAACACCTTACAGATCTACAATTTTATACCATATGATTCTGATACCAATTTGAAAAGTTACTTTTTGAATCTATGAATTAAAGACTTGATTCAATCAAACAAATAAAGAACAAGCGATGGAAGTAAAGAACACTAGCATATTTTTACAAGGTCCACTGATAAAAATCAGCTACTCATTGGGTCACAAAGACCAGGGCAAATCACTTGACTATAGTAAAAAAAATTTATTTACAAATTACAAAACCAAAATGTCAATTTTCTAATGAACAATCTAAAACACACATTAAGATTTATAGTTTACCCTAAGTGGAATCTCCCACTCAACTTTCTATACTTCTAACTCCCTTAGAAGAATGGCTTAAATCCTTCCAGCACAAGAACTCTGAAATCCCTTCAGAAACACTACGATCAGACCTCTGTTCTTCTCCTTGAAGAATTTGGAAAACAATGAACTTCTAACCAAGAAATCGGCAACAAAAATGTTAGAGAGAAAATAACACGAACAAAGAAACTCTTTGCAATAATGGAATAGTTAGCTCAACTCACAAGACCCAAAACCGACCAATATTTATGAGCAGGTAAAGAATCTAATAGAAATCCCTAATAACAAACTAACAGAATTAGTTAAGACCAAACTGAAAAACTAATCCCACATAGCAAATGAAACCACGAAGATCTCCAGATGCAACCAATACACATCCCAGATGCATTTGGGATCATGATTTGCCAAATTAAAACACCTATAGTAAAACATGGTTATTACATTTACAAAGTGTCATATTTTTTTGATAGTAAATTATGGAGGTATTTTTTTAAATTAACTCATATTACTAAACATGTACCCTAAAATTTCCCAATTATTATGAGTAGGCCTAAAGAACCAGCGACTAACTCAATGACTTTCGGCAAGAAAACCCATTGAAGTTTATGCTACATGCAAAAATAGTATTAGGTAGATGGCAATACTATTAGATAACACCCCCTTCTACTTGCAAATCAAATCTTTGTTTATATTTTATTTTTTTTTAAAAAACCTTTGTTTATATATTAAATATATTGTTTGCTATTTGGACATTTACTTTAACTCAACTTAAAATAAATAAATAAAAGAACTTGTTCCATAAATGTGTAATATTTTTATATAAATTTAGAGTTTTATGTGTTTTGTACTTCTTTTTTTATTCAATGAGTCTTTTGTGAGCAAGATCTTTCGTCAAATTTTGATATCTCAATTCACGTCCAACAAATTTTGTGTTATTCAGTCATTGGAGACATTAAAATTAGACCTAATTTTTTCAAATTATTTTAATTTTGGAGATAAATTTTTGCTATTAAAGTGTTTTAAATAAGACTACTATAATTTAATTTCTAGAAAAATTAATTTCTTCAATTAGTTTTAAAAAAATATTTTAAAAATAAAAATAAAAATTAAAAGTATTTATGTTTTTTAAAATAAAATATTTATATAGATTTTGATAATAGATTAGAAAATATTAAAAAAAAACAAGTCAAGCAAATAAACGAGAGATATTATTGTCTTATTAATATTAATTTTAATCAATTATTTTTTTAAGAGAAAATACCATTTTGACTCTTGTATTTTTCTCAAATACGCAATCAGTTCCTATGTTTTGTTAAATGACAATTCAGACTATGTATTTTACAAAATAAATCAAAATAGTACTCCTAGACTCAATTTTGGTCAAAATATTTTCAATTATAAGATCAATTCACAGGTCGTTAGTGATGTGATGAGTTCAGAGAAGTAGAGAAAGTAGTCATAGAGCTGAGAATGAAATATTATATTTGATTTGTTTTTTACCAAAATTGGGTATAATATACTGGTTTGATCCATTTTATAAAACACAGAATCTGAATTGTCATTTAATAAAACACAAAGACCGACCACGTATTTAGTAAAAACACATGGGTCAAACTGGTATTTTTTATTTTTCCAACGAAGAATTTTCTGTTTTTTTATAAAACACAAAAGTATAATTTGGTATATTTGAAACTACATGGTATAGTAACACATAAGATTTAAAATGATATAAACTCTTTTATTAATTAAATTTCCAAATTTTTATTTTATCATAATAAATGAGAAGTACATATATTTCAGTGAAATTAAGAATTTAATTATTATTATTTTACTTTTCTGAAGACATTCAGATTGTAATAAATAAGTACATATTTTTCAGTGAATTTTCTTTTTTAATTTTGTTGTATATGAGTTTGTTGCATAAAATCTACAATTAATAATTTTCAACTAAATTTTTAATTTTGTTATGTATGAGCTAATTGCTAGAAATCTAAAATTTAAGGATCTAGTTGATAAAATTTTGAACTTCATTATAACAAGTGGTCTAATTTAGAGATCACTAGTGCTAGATATCTTTTAATTACTTTGTACAATTGGAAGTTCTTCCACTGGCATATAAAGTTATTGACCTTTTCCTAACGCCATAAGGTGAAGCAAACTTATCCATATGATAATTTTTCATTTCCGGCAAAGTACAGGAGCTCCAATCTCATTAGCTTGTCATTTTAGGCACATGAGAAGGGTTAAAAAGCCATATCCCACCAAGGCACCAAATCTTCTGCACTGGATGAGTTCCATTTGGCATTTACTCCCAAACCAACTAGCCTTTGCTAAAGAGCAATTTGGCCAGTTTCCATCCACAAAAGGACCTTGCTTCTTTCAATCAAATTTGCCATAATTGATCATTGCAAGAAAATCTATACTTGTTGATAGCCCACCAAACACTCTTGAGGGAGAAATCACCATTTCTAGTACATATTTCCACACCAATATGTCACTTGAGGAAGGCAAAAAAGTTTTGATAGACCTACTTTTAGGAATCCAAGCTGTAATGAAGCACCTTTGTAGCTCATGATCATTCCAAGTATCCTTCTAGTTTACCAACAAAGGATATATGATCTTTCAAGGTAACCATCAAAAACTTTGTCACAACATATCGTTTTGTATATTTTTATTTTAGAAATAAAATCTACATGAAATTAAACATATCCCAAAGTACACATTGATAATATATCAAATATAAACCCTATGTACTAAAAATCCTTAATATATATATATTTATATATGAGAGAGCTTTTTAGGTAGGGGCATCACTCTTGTCATTATCGTAGGGACATTTTCTATTTTCAATACATGGAAAAATTATAATCCATTTTTTTTATAATGACGTATATTATAATTATAACAAACATCTTTAAATAATTTACGATGCCGAAATTAGAATTCAAATAATCTATTCCACTTGTATAATAAAAATCAGACATGCGTGGAATTGACTGTTTAAACTCTGATTTCGACATTATAAATTATTCGAAATTTCTCGAAAATTAGCGAGATGCTTATTATAACTATAATGTACGTCATCATACAAAAAACAATTAAGTTATAATTTCTCCAAGTCTCGAAAATAGAAATGTTCCTACAATAAGGATAAAAGTGATGTCTTACCTAAGAAAATTCCTATATATATTTATTTACAAAAATCACAATATATATATATTTAAATATCATACTTCATGAATTTTTTTTATATATACACACATTATTTAACATGATGACATACTTTGTAAGTTAAGAGCATGACAAAGTGTAAGAAATCCCCTTGTATTAAAAGCAAATAAAGAAACATTACTTTTTTCTTTGAGATAATTTTTTTAGAAGTTAAATTTGAATAATAAACTGATACTAGTGATAATTTTCATTTAATTATTTTTAAACTAATATATTATTGAAAATTTGACGACTTTGCTAGAAGTATACGATTCATAATTATTATTAAGTTTTTATTTATTTATTTTTTCACTGCAATTGATACGATGAATTTTTACTTTTTTTCTTTAGTTTATTTAGTCGATGATATTAGTTTGATAATATCGTATTAGTTTTTTTTTTTTTTTTAATTTGGATTGTTATACCTGAAATTCGATGAAATATCAAATTGTAATGAGGTAACTATTAGTTAGAGATTTGTGTATCAAGCCGAAGTATCAACTTGGCAAGTATCAGATCGAAGGTAATCTTCAGGTTGAGAAGAGTATCAATATTATGAGGTCAAGACTTTAAGCTTTAATGTAAGATAATGTTATCTCGAGTGAGACTAGTCGAGCTAACTACCTCGAGATACTCATGACTCAAGAAAAAGATATTTTATGACTTGCCTAAGATGGCAGATGTTGATTTTGGGAAAATTTGTCAAGAATTCATGAACAGGTCGGCATGGTAAGCTGGCATAATGTAGATGATGGTCATTAGGTCGAGTATGAGCTACATCACCTATAGGTCAAGTATATTAGCATTAGCTCGAGCTACATCTCTCACATGTCGATTAGATCAGTAACAATTCGAGCAACACCAATTAAACAAGTTAAAGGAACATGTTATCAGTTAAGCAGATTGGAGGAACATGTTATTAGTTTTTTTTTTGAAAAAGAGACAGAGGTCAATGGAAGTTGACCTCCCCCAATAAAATTGAGAGCCCTCACTTATGGCGGAGGAAAACCGTGGTTACAAATAGGAACAAATAAAAGGAAAAAACCCCCACAAACAAACCCACCCCAAAAAGTTTAAGTCCAAAAATTTCTCCAATCCCTAGAAAGATCAGAGAATGCGACTCCAATAAAACATTTGTTTCTATACACCCAAGTAGACACCCAAAATTGGATCTTTTCCCAAATATTATCCGCTGAGTTGGAGATATCTTCGAAGATTCTGTTATTTCTCTCTAGCCAAAGAGCCCAAAAAGTTGCCAACACAGTAGTTTTCCAAAGATAGGAAACCCTTCTTCCACCCCCTAACCTCGATAGGAACATTTGTGAACAGTTAGAGGGCATACAGGAGGAACATGTTATTAGTTAAATAGGTTTGAGGAACAACCTATTAATCAAACAGGTCGAAGGAACCCGCCATCAGTTAAATAGGTTCGAGGAACCTCCTATCAGACAAACATATAGAAGGAACCTATTATCAATCCAAAAGGTCCTAGGTGGCAGGTCCTAAGGAACTGGTTCATGCGAGAGGTCTAAAGGAGCTGGCTCATGTGAGAGGTTCTAAGCTGGTTTTTGAGAGTGCTAGTGGATGTTGTTCGCTGATATTTCGGAAAACAATTACAACCATTTGTAGTTTAAATTCAAATAAGAGTGTGATTGGTATTAAAATAGATATTTATGTATAAAACATATTTGATAACTGTATTTTAAATTAAGAAAGATATAGCTCCTTCTTGATTTTGTGGAGGAAATATTTTAGAGGGTTACTATTATAAATAGAAGTCTGGTTGTTGTATATTCGAGGGGCCTTCTCATTATTTTGTACGCAAAAAATCTGAAGAAATAACTGGACAATTATAGTGAAATAATCATCGGTCATTGTAACACTTTGTTCTCTACAGTTAATAATACTAACTCGTGCACTAGGTGGATTTGTAACCACTGAACCACGTAATATGTGTTCATATTTTATTTTCTGAATTTATAAGCTTAATTGCTGTTATTTTTTGGTTGACGAAAATCTGCATCAACATGGATCAATAATTATTTTAATATATTAAAAAATATATGCAAAACCCTTTAAATATATGTATTGGTTACGTGTTGTTTCATTTAGTTTAATAGTTTTTACTTTAGTTAGTTGTATTCATTTTTTTAAATGAACTTTATCATTGACTATTCCAATTAAGTTAGTTATTAATTATTATATTAGTTCGTATTTATGTTAATTATTATTTTTACCTTTCTTTTATAGCTTATATTAGTGGTAATTTATGTGACAGTCAGAATCCCGTGATCCGTAAGGGGAAATACTGGGTAAAAGCTGTGCATTCCCACACCGGGGAAGGTCAAGTGTGATGATTCTAAGACTGTGTAGGTATGAGAATACACAGTTGAAGATGGCTTAAATATATTGATGGGTACTGCCTATATCAACAAGATGCATCTTCTTTTTGGTAGGTCATCACTTGAGAACTCCAAAGTTAAGCGTGCTTGACCTGGAGTAATTTCAAGATGGGTGACCTCTTGGAAAGTTTTCCTAGGAAGCATGCGAGTGAGTACAAAGCACGTTGGAAAGACTCGTGTTGGTTTGTAGGGTCAGTCGCCATTCTAGGAAGCAGCCATAGTGTAACGACCCAAATTTACTAATAAGGCTTAAGGGCCTTGATTAGTGTGCCGGGAGGGCATAATTGGAATATATGCGATTTAATGATTAAAAGTATGCTATATGACTATTTGAATATCTGAGATGCATGACTATGTGTATTAGTATGCATGTAGGCCCTGATTAGGTTAGAAAGGACATATTTGTAATTTTGGCCTGTTGAGGGCATAACTGTATATATATGTGATAATTGTTGAGACCACATTATTATGTAGATATATTTGTGATATGTGATTCAAGACGATCCTAGTGAGCGGGTTAGCGAAAAAGTCACGGCGGAGATTTATACCCGGCTTAGGATGAGCTTGGGGGTATAAATGGGAATTTAGAGAATATATTGGGGTTAATTTTGACATTAAAGAATATAATTGGTGACTAGCTATGTGTCGGGAAGTAAGCGGTAAATACTAGAGACACTCGAGGAATTAGTGGGAATTGGGTGAAATGACCAAAATGCCCCTAGGTGGATTAAAAGATTTAGAATTTAAGGGGAGGGTATTGTGGTCATTTGACTTATAAAGGATAGGTATAAGTGAGGCTTTATACTTAGTGGAATTTGTAGAAGGGGCTGGAATTCTAAAGAAAAGAAAAAGAAAGAAAAAGAAGGAAAGAAAGGGAATTGGAAGTCTACTCTTTTCTCTCTCTCGGTTCAAGTTTTCTTCACCATCTCTTGAGGACTTTTGGGGCAGAAACTTAGGGAGAATCAGAGTAGAAGCTTGAGGTTAAGGTCTTTGATCTGGCTGGAAGAATTGGCGGGGATTTAGCAAGAAAAAACCATCCACTTGAGGTAAGATTTTGAGGTTAACACTCAGTTTTTGGTATTAGTTTTGAGTTGGTTTTCTAAGCAAAAGTTTTGTGGGAATCCTAGGGAGTTGAGGCTGAGGATTTGAGGAGGAGAAGGTAAAGCTTGTGAGGAGGATAATCTTGGAAAAACTCATCCAGCAAAGGTAAGGGATTCTAGTTTGAACTTTGTGGTTTCAGTGGTTGTTTTGCTAAGTTTTTTAATTCTAGGTTCAACTATGGTGAAATCTTGGATTAGGGGTGCATGTGTTTAAGTTTTGTATGGTTGGGGTGCTTGGGATGAGTTAAACATGTTAGTAAGCTTGATTCTAACTTTGGTTGAAGTTTGGAGAAGTTTTGGTAAGGTTTGGCTCGGGGAAAGTCGAAGGAGGGAAAAACAGCATTTGATGTTCTGTGACTAGCGCTACAGCGCTAGCCTTTGGGCTGTAGCGCTAGGCCATATACCTTGGGATGATTTTGGGCTCTGTTTTTAGCGTTGTAGCGCCCTCCTTAGAGCGTTGTAGCGCTACCCTGTTTCCAAAAAGGGTTTTTGAGTTATTTTCAAGGGTTTTGCCCCGGGGGTTTGGGGTTCGATTCCACCACCCCATTTGGTGGAATTGGGGCTTCCCGAGGGCTCGGGATTGGTCGCAAGGCTAGGTTGTGGACTTGAGGTTTGGTAATGATTTTGATCTATGGTTGTGACTAGGTGTGTGCTAGGGCTCAAGAGGGATCGTGCTCAAGGATCAAAGCGAACGAAGTTAGCGAATTTAAAGGTATGAAAACTGCACCCGGTTATGTGTTTGTGATGGGACTAAGTGCTCCCCATATCTGTATAATGTCAAAGATTTTATTATGCCATGGGACATGTGATAAACGACCTAAGGGTGTCGTATACAACATTTGTGCACAGGGCGCGACTTGGCCACTGGTAGCCGAGGACAGCTTAATATTCACTAAGCTCGGTTGAAGCGGGTCGGAGTCAGTGAGATAAATAGAGGGTGCGGCTTAAGGGTGCTAACCCTAGTTATCATATGTGGATTGATTATTGATATGAATTGATATACTTGGTATGATGAACACTTGATTGTTATGAATGCTTAAACTGATTAAGTACATGCTTATGCGATATGAGATATTTGACTGTCTGTTGATTGATTATGCTTTGTTATTGTGTTTTCTTGTTGGGCCTTGGCTCACGGGTGCTACGTGGTGCAGGTAAAGGAAAAGGAAAGTTGGACCAACCTTGAGACGAAGAGCTGCGGGGTTGAATGTACATAGCCAGTTGTTCGGCTGCCATGGCCGAGGAGTGGATCAGGACAAGGAATGCTTAACATTCTGTTTTGCCTTAGAATGGCTAGTTACTGTAATTAAATCTTGAATCTTTGTAAATGGTTCTAATCTTATTATTTTTGGGATCCTGTGTAAACAGAAAATGTTATTTATAAGAAATGCGGCTTTTGAGACCAAAATCTTTTAACCCTAGTTCCACTGTAGTTTCAGTAACACGTTTTTAATTAAATGACTTGATTAGCAAGTCAACACCTTTATAAACACATAGTGTAATGGTCTTGGCTATCTAGGGCGTTACACATAATGACATGGGGCGTTAGAAATGGTTTCAGAGCCTTGACCCAGCCAGAAGTGTGGCCGACAGGGATGTCGGGCCCGTAAGGGGGAGGGGCGATTATGATAGTCAGAATCCCGTGATCTGTAAGGGGAAAGACCGGGTAAAAGTTGTGCAATCCCACACTGCCTGGGGAAGGACAAGTGTGATGATTCTAAGACTATGTATGTAATGCTCCAAAATCCCTAATAAGGTTTAGGACCTTGATTAGGAGGTCGGGAGGGCCATGATTGATTTATTACGATATTGGATGATTATATGCATGTGTTATATGAATTATATTATAATATGATGATAAATGCATGCATATGAGTTTATTTTTAATTATAAGGGCATTTTGGTTATTTGGCCCGTTGAGGGTGTAATTGTGTATTTTCGAGCATGTGGGTGTGGTACCACATTATATGTGGATTTGTTCAAGCCTTTTGGCATGAGACGATCGAGAAATGAAAGTGTTCAGTCTGGTCATAACGGGATTAAGTTCGGGGCTCGGGGTGGGTCTCGAGGTGATTTTAATGGTTAGAACATTACCGGGAATTAAATGGGTAATGGGATATGATTTATTGGTATTTGAGAATAACGGGAATTGGAGGGTGTTAATTATGATTAACGAAATAGGTGCGAAAGGACGATTTTACCCTTGTGGCTGTTAAGGTTTTGTTTTAGGAATGAGGGCATTTAGGTCTTTTCACCCTAAAGGATATATATATATATATATATCAGCCACTAAGGCTATAGAAGCTTACCAAAAACCGAGCAAAGGTTACTCTTCTCCTGTACCTCTTTTTCCCTTCCATTTCTCTTTAAATTTTCAAGCTCTTTTTGAGGAATCAAGCCACGGAACCAAGCTGTGATAAGCTAGGGTTATGCTCTATCATTGAAGAGGGTGTGTTGCTGAGATTGAGGTGAGTTTTTAGCCATTAGAACTCTTGTTCTTGCTCTGTTTTGCTAGTTGAGTTTCAGCTGGTTTTTGAGTTGGAAAGTTGGGAATTTATGCGATTTTTGGCAAGGGATGCTTGGGTTATGATACCTAGGTTGTATGTAGATGGTATATGGGTTCAATTGGGGGTTTAAATGATGTTTGGAAGCTTTTGGTTTGGGTTAAAAGTGGTGGAGTCAAATGGAGAAGTTTCTGGGAAACTTCAGGCTGGAGGTAGCACTACAGCGCCCACAAGGGGGTGCTACAGCGCTACCTGATGTGGCTATGGGGCAGTTTTGGTTCTGTGAAGAGCACTGGGGCGCTAGGGGGATAGTGCTACAGCGCTACCCTATTTCTTTAGAACCCCATTTTGAGTGTTTTTAAGGATTTTTGGCTCGGGGTTTCAATCCTTAAGGTCCGGGATCGAATCTACTCACCGTGTGGGCACATTTCAGGGTCCCGAGAGTGAGGTTTAGATCAAGACCCTATTTTTGTTGATTTTAATTAATCGGAGATTGTATTTGGTTATGACTAGGTGACCGCTAAAGGATTAGAAGGTCGATCATTCTCAAGGGTCGTTCAATTATTGTTTCTTGTTCGAACCAGGGGTAAGAAAACTGAACCCTGTGTATATGTGACATACATGGTTATTCTTGATGCATGTTGGATGTTTAAATGTGATGCACGAGAAACATGTGATTAGGGCATGCTGTGAATATTGAATATGAGATTGGTCAGAGCTTGAGTCTCTGTGTTTATGCATGATCCTAATTATGCTACCAATTATTGAGTAAGCGTGTTGAATTCCCTGTAATGAGATATTTGGCATATGATATATGTTTGGTAGCATTGCTTACTTGTGTATGGCACTGACTATTCAGGGTCGGCACTGCTCGCATATTACTGACCTGAGAGTCAGAAACGGCATAAGCGTCATGAACGCAAGGCCGATAAAATATTAGATCTAATCGATATCAGCGTTGAATGACTCTGGGAGTATTGATGCTGGACCGGCCCCAAGGTCGATGAAAATTATAAATGCTTGACTAGTCTAGGACTAGTTACTCAGAGCCAGGGCCAAAGGCCTAGGTGACGGTTTATCACATGGCTAGGGAGCAGAATCCCATGGTTGTGACTCTATGGTCATGCGGTAGGTTATCTTGGTGACTAGTTCATCAAACACCTATATTGTTTAAGCTAGTGAAATGATCACTTTTCTATAAAGCCCCGATGAGCCTATCGTCACATGGCTAATGGGAATGGAACCCACCTTAGTGACTATTACAACTGTCACTCTTATATTTGGGGCTAAAAGCCCTAGATGATTATTATGATCATCAGTTGATGTTGTATATTCATCATTACGTGAACTCATTTGCCTGCTTGAATAAGGCTATATTTCCTAGGCGTGTGCCTTATGATTTGATGACATGTTATTACTGTTCATGAGCATATTGAGTTTTCTTGCTGGGCTTCGGCTCACGGATGCTATGTGGTGCAGGTAAAGGCAAAAAAAAGTTGGACCATCCTTGAGTTGGAGAGCTTAGGCGGTGATGTGTACATATGCGGCTGCTCGACCGCCACGGTCGAGGGTTGAAAGAGGAACTAGGGTTCAACCTTGTTTTGCCGCTTAGATCGGCTAGTTGTAAATATTTTATTGTAATAGACCTTTAAATTATATTTTTGGGATCCCAATGTATACAGTAAACGTTCTAATGAAACGTTATATCTTAACCGAAATTTTTAACCTCTAAACCGCTAATCATACTTAGTTACACGATTTTGGCCAAATGACTCGATTAGCGAGTTTAGCACTGTTTATAAGGCACACCGTAACAGTCCCTGGAGTTTAGGGCATTATAGTGTAGGTATGAGACTACACAGTTGAAGAGGGCTTAAATAGATTGATAGGTACTACCTATATCAATAAGATGCATCTTCTTTTCGGTAGCCCATCACTTGAGAACTCCAAACTTAATCATGCTTGACTTGGAGTAATCTCAAGATGGGTGACCTCTTGGGAAGTTTTCCCAAGAAGCATGCGAGTGAGGACAAAGCACACTGGAAAGACTCTTGTTGGTTTGTAGGGCCAGTCGTCATTCCAGGAAGCAGTCATAGTGACGTGGGGCGGTACACGTTATATGAAAGAGGGGATTTTTTCCTTTCAGTTTGCATCACAATTTTTTTAACATGTTTATATTATTATATTCTCTTTATTTCCTTCTAAAGAGTATAATGCTGACATCTGTTACTTATATTTTTTGAGTGAACAAACACGTGCGACTACGTTTCTAACATGTAACTTCCTCGACATGTGTCCAACCTTATAGGTTGAAGGAAAACCTCTGACTACCAGTGAAAGGTCTTGAGGTCTCTGACCCTGAATGGAAGTCCAAGCAAAAAATTCTGAGGAAAACATATTGGTCTCAGAACCCTCTGTCACTCTACACGAAGACTACGACTACGTGTCAGCTCAAGGGACACTGGGACCACCCTAACACGCGTGCTCACCTACCTCTGACATAGGTGGTGGATACCTTTGAACGTGTGTGTCCTCTTTGTACAACCGACAAGGCTGAATGTTAGAAGTACATCTTCACCTTTGGGAACAGTTGGTGAGCCGCCTGACACTGACACCCTGCCCTAAATGTGGTTGTATGCATGTGGACCTAGAAATCTTCAAGGAGCTTTTCAGAGGGAGAAGTTTACTTGGCAAACAAATCTAGGTCTCCTCGTAGGCCACCTTAAGCACACTTTACTCATTTTTCTTGTTGTAGTTTGAGATTAATCCCATAATTGTATTTTCCATGTATTAAACCTTGATTAAAGGGTATTAATCTCCCTAAGCCATCTCTAAATTGAGTTGGGAACTCATTGTAAGACCAAGCCAACTTGTGCATGAAAAAATGTTGCCAAATTGCAAACTCAAAGAGAGCTTAAATCTGTGCAAGCTCTTAAGTCAATAATATTGTTATACCTAAAAATCAATCTCTCGTTGGGAAGAGATCTTGAGGAGCTGACGAAAGGTCTTTGGGAGCTATTTCATGCAAGAGTTCTTTGGGAGCTAGTTCGTGCAAGATTTCTTTGGGAGCTAGTTTAAGCGAGAGGTCTTAAAGAGCTAGCAAGAGGTCCTGAGGAGTTGGTTCCTTCGATAAGTCTTGGAAGCAGGTCCTGAAAGCACTAGTTAATGTTTTTTCTGATATTTCAGAAAATGGTTACAACCATTCCCAGTTTAAATTCAAAGATGAGTGTATTGGTTTTAAAATAGATCTTTATGTAAAAATATATGATAATTTAATTTTAAATTAAAAAAAAAAAGATGTAACTCCTTCCTGATTTTGTGGAGGAGATATTCTATAGAGTTTCTATTATAAATAGAAGACTGATTCTTGTATTTGAAGGGAACTTTCTCATTATTTTGTACGCAAAAACTCTAAAGAAATAACTGGAGAATTATAGTGAAATAATCCTCTGTGATTGCAACACTTGAAAATCTATAGTTAATAATATTGACTCATAGACTAGGTGGATTTTTAACTACTGAACCATGTAAAAGCTTTGTGTTCATCTTTTATTTTATCAATTTATTAGTTTAATCGTTCTTATTTCTTGGTTGACGAAAAATCTGGATGTGCCCACACGACTTCGAACTGAAAGGCAAGTCAGACAACATTCTCATCCTACTTCATCCTAACAAACTAGAAATATAGGACGTGAAGAACATGGCAGCTAGACGAGTTGCACAGGCTGCAGAAATAGCTCGAGTTATTCAGGCTACAGAAACAGCTCGAGCTCCGTCTAAAACTAACAGGTCGAATTAAGCTGATTGGTCTGATAATAATAGAAGGAGTCCTCTAGCTCCTGAAATTTTTAGGGAGAGAGTTGAATGAATGACTATCTGATATGCAAACATGTGTAATCCACTTATCAATGATCCAATTTTCAGAGATATCGGAGAGGCACCACGACCACAGAGGTCAAATTCCCAAGGAAACAAAATCAATTCTGGTAAGGAAAACAGAAGAAATTACCATGCACCTTCTGTCTTAAGGGACATGCCACAAGGTCATAGAGCTAGCCAGCATCGTGAGGTCTCTCAATGTAGCTCTCAAAGAGAATCTAGAAGACCTAAGGTAGGAGCTCGACAAGAGGCAAGTTACATCTCGCGAACACGGAATACCGGAATACACATTAGTGTGGAAAATTCTCCTCCTCCACAGAAGAAAATAGGAGTTTGCTTTGTAGAAGGAAGCTATCGATCTAAAAATAGATCAGTGAGCATCTATACAGAAAATTTTTCTCACAAGAGGAATAACCCAACTCCACCACACCAAAACAAGCAATACATACCTCGCCACCAACCAGACCTGCGGGATCACTTCAATAGGATATATGAGCAACCCAAGTAGAGGTATACAACTCCTCGAATTGAACCATCTATAAGTTGAGGAACAGACCTACGAGATTGATTGAATGCCATGAGAGAATAGGCTCGAGAAAGAGCCTCAAACATCCATTATCTCGGGAAGGTGCTCGACCTGATGAGTAACTGCGTAACAACCAAGTACATGTTAACCTGCTCCCACAAGAACCTATTGAAAAACTTGATCATGTACAAGAAAGAGTAGCAGTTGTGGAGCAGCAGATGAGATTGATGATGGCAGGACACGGAGCAGTTGTTAACTATGAATCTGATGAGGAGCTCGAGCTTTTTTCTCCCCATATTGCATCTACTCCATTTCTTTTTGGGTTCAAAGAGCCAACTATGGCGACTTGTGATGGAACAACCGATAATGGAGATCACTTAAGTACATTCAACACATTAATGAGAGCTCACAATATCAGCTTTGAGCTCTGATGTGTCCTGTTCCCGGCAACATTAGTTGGAGCTGCTAGAAAATGTTTTGGAAAATTTAAGAGCACTCTATTGTTTCTTGGCCCCAATTGTCAACAGAATTCAAGAGATAGTTCCGGGCAGCTAAAAATATAAAGGTGGAAGCAGACACCTTAGCCAATGTAGAGCAACAACTTGGTGAGTCTTTGAAGAAATTTATTAACAGATTCATCAATGAAGTATCCCGGGCACGAGACCTGGACGGCTGTGCCAAGTTGATGGAAATGCGAGCAGACATTACTCCTGGAGGTGCATTATAGGAGAACTTGCAGCGCAAAGGAGTTCTTACAATAGACAAATTCATGGCTAGAGCTGAAGAGTTTATCAACGTTGAACAAGCTAGATCAAACATTAGGGGCATAAAACAAACTAATAACCAGTCTAATACCACAAAAGCTCTGTTGTTCCTCAAATTGGGCAACGACGCAGAGTCAAGTCAAACGATAGAAAATGAGATGAAATCAACACGAAAAGATAAACGACACAAAATATTTATAGTGGTTCGGCCCCAATCAAATGGTAATGACCTACGTCCACTTAGTGTTCTTATTGATATAAAATCCCAAGAACTGTGATCAATGAACTAGTGTTCCCGAGTTTTACATGTTCTCGGATGGATACAATTATGGTGGATAAAAACACTCTATTTCTCTCTTAGAATTCTGAAGTTCAAAAGAAAAAAGTCCCCTCTCTTGAGCCCTTTGATTCTTATTTATAGGCTCAAGGACTTCTACATGGGCCAATGGGCCTTAATTACATTTAATACAGCAGTATCTAAATAATAATGGAAATTATAATTAATACATAATTACAAGATTACATATCTGAAGGAAATAAATGAAAATATGCGACCAGACTGGTCGCCCATAATTATGTTGTCTGATGAGCCAATTCTCTCCTGGTCGATGGTCGAACAAACCATACTTACTTAAACTGCCATGTGTATCCCACGTGTAGGTCAATCCTACCACATCATCAGATAGTCCGTTTTTGGGTAAACATTTTCCCTCCAAAGTTTAGTTTACTACGACCAGCATAAAGTAAACTTAACCGACCGACCGTCCATCTGACCTGTCACGTCTGTCAGCACCTTTTCGAAAAAGTAACTAATCATGGTGTTGCAGTTTCCCAAAAGCATTTTGACGGCTAACACGTTTCCCCACGTTTTGAAAACTCACTCCCATCATTACCTCTTTATCCTTGCTTCGGTCAGTATAAATTACTCGCCCTCCTAACTTTTAACCTTTTACCACTATTCTTTTCCTCAAGACTCTGAAGAACAAAGCAAGAAAAACTCAGGAAAAAACTTGGCGATCAGAGGTGTGTCTGCTTAGCCGCTTGTGTCAACGCTTGCAACCCCACTTCAATCTTTCATTCAAGTAAGTTTCCTGATCTTCTTTGTTTCTGATATGCCATGCAATACCTATCTCTCCGATATTCGGGCTTTGAGTTTTTTAATGTTCTTGAGAAAAAATATATTGGGGTAATCGGGCTTGTAGGCAGTATGATAGGATAGGAGTTTAACTTAGTAAAAACACTAAACGAGGCTTAGGAATTTGCTTGGGAAGTAGGGATACTGATTTAGGGCGCAAAATCGAAGTAAAAATTTGATTTTTATGGATTCGAAAAAATCTGGGTTTTTCCCGCCTATTTTCAGAGTCGAAAAGTTTCCCTGAAAAAAATTTTCACTTCTGCTTTTTAATCCATTTTTCCAAACTGTTCGCATGTTTCTAATGTTTACGTTAGAATGCTGTCGGTCATATAAAAGTTTATCTTTTATACACGAGCAACATTATCCCAACGTTTCTGCTTCTTCTGCCTGTTGGACGTAGATTCTCATCTCCCCTTTTCTGTTCCCAAGTTTTCATGCAAGATCCTTGGGGAGGTGAGAGGCTGATTGACGATGACTTGCTCGTGCTACTATTTGAGGATCAAGAACAACCAACACTACCATTTTCTCAACACAACTCAACAAACAGACCTTCGACCAGTTCAATGAATATGGGTCGCATAAAATCTATTGCCCAATAAAGAAGAAAACAGCCAACCCTTCTTCTAATCAACCTGTCCCTCGTCCTAAGGCTCCTTCTATAAACCTTCAGCCCATAAACACTTCACCACTAGAAATTCAACCTAAAGCCCGACCTCGCGACGACCTTAGGCCAGAGGTTGAATGGTACGTTGCACCTCCTAGCATCATATTTGCTAGGATGGTAACTAACCATCTCAAGAAGTATGGTCTTCCTGGGATAACCCTCATCAAACCTTAACCCGACCAGTGAGCAAATGTGCCTCGGGGCACCTTCAGCGCCTGGTCGAGGTACCATATCAAGGCAGGGGCAATCTTGCCTCTGCACGAATTCTTCCAAGGGGTGGCCAATTATTTTGAGGTCGCTTCTTTTCAAATTACCCCCAACGGATATAGAGTAATATCTGCACTCTATATCCATTATAACCATAAGAAGTGGCCAATACCAACACCACATGAGATCAAATACTAGTTCGATCTAAATCCAACCCCAACAACAACAGCACGAAGTTCTTCCACTTCTACAACCAGGAGTCTGCTTGCACCTTCCTGAGCGACATGACCTACAAGTCCAATGTTGGGAAGTATTTCCAGGAATACTTTCTTACAATAGACCTGGTCGCTGATAACCTGGCCTTCACCCAAGGAGGTAAATCTTTTACTTACTGGTCATTTATTTTCTTCTAGCTTCTCTATACCATCTTTAGAACTTTGGTGTTGTTTAGGTCCATGGTATCGACCAGTCTCTACTCCAGAGATGGAGACAAGGGCAGCAGCCTTAGCCAGCAAGACGAACATCGAGAAGAACATCAAAGAGCTAGTAACTGAGAGAAACATAAGGCTGGTCGGCCTTCTGACACCTCATCAGGATGTGAGGGAGTCTATAGAAGAGAGTGCTACTGGAGGAGAGATCCCTGAGCAGAACCAGGATTTGTCATAGCCCCCGAGAAGGCGGGCAACAGGAATGACCATCAGGGAACCTTCTTGCATTCCACGAGCTGCTGCAGTTTCGACCCAACACGGGAAGGGAAAGTAGAAACTTCCAGAACACCCCAAACCCATACTCGAGTCTTCTGATGAGAATGGTACTGACTTCTCACTCTTATACAGTTTGCCCATTCCCTGTCATTTATTCGACGGGGAAAAAACTTTAAATATGCGATCAGTAGTTTAAATTCAGACTTCTTCGAAGCAGAGAGTGAGTGTAGCAGTATTACCATAAATAATGTATCGACCAGTAATAGTAGCTCAGACATGCTACTTAGAATTTTTCTTAATCTTATTTCCTTGCTTAAGTAAGTATCTCAATTTATATTGTCAGATCGTTTGTTTATATCATGCAGCCATGCCTTCCGACGACACATTTGACCTATACAGCCAACCCAAAGCCACTGCTCCTGCGAGCAGGAAGAAGGAAAGAAGGCCGCATCCTAGGGAAAGCAGTAGCGATCCCTCAAAGAAAAGGGCTCGGACTGAGGATCCTCCTGCACCTGTAACTTCCAAGGAAACTACTCCTCCTCCAGCTTTCGCTGACTAGACTCCTCCACCAGCTCCCGTCAACCCGAATCCTCCTGATTAGTCAAGAAATACTCAAGGAGAGGCTATCATGAACATAGCCTTCAACTCAACCAATGACAAGTTGAAGAAGCTATCAAGGCATCGGCGCAGCCGAGAAGCCATCAGACACTGGATCCATGAAAGTCGACCAAATTTTCAGTTGCGGGCTAAACGAAGTACTCTGTGTAAGTTTCCATTTTTGTTGTGCTTTAATTGTTTACCTTGTCCTTTTATTTCTACTAACAACTTTATCTTTTCTTTGATCACAGGGAATTCTAACCTTGAGTACTGGCTGGTGTCACTTGGAGGCGATGGCTGCCGAATGTGCTAAAGAGACTAAGGTTGTTGAGGAGAGACTTGGCGAGCCACTAAAAATGGTTGAGGCCAAACACGCCGAGCAGTTGAAGGCAGCTGAGGAGAAGATTTCCAAGCTGGGCGAGGAGCTGAAGCAACATAAGGAGGCCCTGACCAAAGTCATTGAATCCAAAGAGAAGTACAATGAGGCATCGGTGAGTAACTACAAAGAGGCCTCCAAACTCCACGATGAATTGGCGATCAGCAGGAAAGAAACTACTGAGTTGGAGGAGCGAGTTAAATTGCTCGAAGAAACCAACGCTAGTGACCTGAAGAGGTTCAGGGGAGCAATGTTTAACTGCTTTTATATGTTCTCGAAAAACAACCACGAGGCAAACTTTGATTATTTAACAGACTAAGTTGACAAAATGCGTTGCTCGCCTTGAAGAGGAGGAGAGAGTTCAGGGATCCCCCGAAATCTCTTTCACGATGCTGGGACCTCCATCGACCAGCAGCCCCAACAAGACCCTCCAGCGCATCCTCTCGTTCCATAATTTTTATTTCTTTTATTTTAATTTGTAACTAGGACACACGAACCGCGATTCATGATGTCAAGAATTGTTTTTTGTTGTGTAGGCAGCTTTCCTTTTAATTAGCAATTACATCCGAGCAGCAACTGCTCGCGGTGTAAAACATTTTACTTTTTATATTATAATATTTGCACTTTATTATGACATATGTTCGCATGACCGAACTTAGCATAGCACTTTGTTTTGATTTAGCAAAATTTAAACCAAATTTTACAAAATACTCTAAGTATTGTAGCATGATTTCCCTTATTTTGCTCGTGTGTTTACATATGCCTGTTGATATGCTTTGCTTGCTTAGTCCCTTATATGCTCCCAAGTGATTGAGGAGCTTAAGGTCCTCGGTCACTTGCCAAGACCAAGACCTGTTCGAACATTACTGCTCGTAAAAATACTTACAAAAAGTGAGTATATAGCAAAACAACACATGTAATGAGAAAATACTTGTAATAAATACAATAATTGGTTGTGCACAGTTCCTTTTATTTCTCGTAATAAGTGGACAATCGTGTTTGTACGAGTGATCAAAAAATTTATCTTACACTTATAAGCGACTAGTCATACAACTGACTAACCCTTGTTCATAAACTTGTAAAAAGTGAAATTAATACAAGCCAGTTCTTTAAAAAGGATTGTTTATTTATAATACTTGTGCAGGTGTTCTCCATTCCAATAGCAAGGAATGAGATCTCCATTTAAGCAAGCAAGTTTATAGGTGCTTGGTTGGAGGACTTCTTCAATTTGATACGGACCTTCCCAGTTGGGTCCAAGTACTCTAGCAGCTTGATCGCGGGTATTAAGAAAAACTCTTCTAAGTACCAAATCTCCCACGTTAATTTTTTTTTTCACGTACTTTAGAGTTAAAATATCGAGTGACCTTTTGCTGGTAAGCTGCTACTCGGAGTTGAGCTTGCTCGCACCTTTCATCGACCAAATCCAAAGATTCCATTAATAAATGTCTATTCACACTATGATCGTACGCCAACCTTCTATGTGATGGTGGATCTAATTAAACAGGAAACATGACTTCATATCCTTAGGCCAAGGAAAATGGAGTATGGCCTGTTGCTGTTCGATGGGACGTTCTATATGGCCAAAGGACTTCAGGTAATTGTTCTGGCCATGCCCCCTTCACTTCTTCAAGCCTTTTCTTCAAGGTATCCTTTAGTGTCTTGTTGACAGCTTCAGCTTGTCTGTTTGCCTGCGGATGAGCTACTGAAGAAAAACTCTTGATAATGTTGTGCTTTTCGCAAAAATCTGTGAACAGATCGCTATCAAATTGTGTGTTGTTATCTGAGACAATCTTTCTTGGCAACCCATAGCGACACACGATGTTCTTGACCACAAAATCCAGCACCTTCTTGGTCGTTATTGTTGCAAGTAGCTCAGCTTCGGCCCACTTTGTGAAGTAGTCAACAGAAACTACAACATACTTGACATTGCCTTTTCTCGTGGGTAAAGACCCGATCAAATCTATTCCCCACACTGTGAATGGCCACGGGCTTTGCATCTGTTTTAGCTTAATAGGGGTTGCTCGCGGTATCTTGGAGAACCTTTGGCACTTGTCACACTTCTGAACAAAATCCACAGAGTCTTCATTCATCATTGGCCAGAAGTATCCTTGCCTTAGGATCTTTTTTGATAAACTCTGCCCCCAACATGATCTCCGCAGAAACCTTCATGGACTTCTAGCATTAATTCCTTAACCTTTTCCTTTGAAACACACCTTAGAAGTGGCACTGAGTACCATCTCTTGTATAAAACTCCATCGACTAGAATGAATCAAGCCGATTGTCTTTGGAGGTTTCTTGCCTTGTTTATGTCCGTTGGCAACACTCCATGCTCTAAGTATTCAATGAAGGGCGTCATCCATGTGTCTGTTGCTTGGATTACTAGGGAAGACTCTTTTGCTTGAAAACTCAGTGCGGACAAATGTTCAGCACGTACTATATTCAAGGTGTCAGCATCCTTCGCACTTGCTAACTTGGCCAAAGCATCATCATTTGAGTTCTGGTCGCGAGGTACTTAATGGAGAGTATATTTTTCGAACTACGCCAATAAGTCCTTTGCTTTGTTCAAATAAGCAACCATCTTCAGACCCCGAGCTTGATATTCTCCAATAATTTGATTAACCACTAACTAGGAGTCGCTGTAGATTTCAAGTGACTTTATATCTATGTCCTTGGCTAATCTTAATCCTGCGAGCAGGGCTTCATATTCGACTTCGTTATTGAACGTTGTGAATTCGAATCTGAGTGCATAATGGAATCGATGTCCTTCAGAAGTGACTAAGATCAAACCTGCTTTAGCATTGTGCTCGTTGGAAGAGCCATCTATGAACAAATTCCAGGAAAGAGTTTGGCTTTGGAGTTCAGGCTCTTCTATCGGCTCGGTATCTTGGAGCCCAGTAAATTCTACGACAAAATGTGCTAGAGCCTGTCCCTTCACAGTTGCTCGTGACGAGTAAGAAATATCAAACTGTCAAAGTTCAACAACTCATTTTAACAATCGACCAACGACTTCAGGTTTCTGTAGGACTTTCCGTACTGGCTGGTCAGTGAGTACTACGATGGGGTGAGCTTGGAAGTATGGTCGCAGTTTTCTGGAGGCTAAAATCAAGCAATAGGCTAATTTCTCAATGGGCAGATATCGCAGTTCTGCTCCTATTAGCCTCTTGCTTATATAATACACAACTTTTTGAACATGTTCCTCTCTAATCAGGACAGCGCTAACAACATACTTGATGACTGCCAAATAGATGAACAAATCTTCTTTCTTGATCGGTTTAGAGAAAATCGGTGGTTGCGACATATGAGGTTTTAGAGCCTGGAAAGCCTGCTCGCGCTCTTCCATCCACTCGAATTTCTTATTGCCCCTAAGTAGATTAAAAAATTGGAACGCATTTGTCCATTGATTTGGAAATGAATCTACTCAAAGCGGCAATCCTCCCGGTTAGGCTTTGAACATCTTTAATTTTGGCAGGAGACTTCATCTTGAACAAGGCCTTGATCTTTTCAGGATTATCTTCAATACCTCGCGAGTTCACAATGAACCCCAAAAATTTCCCCGATCCAACTTCAAAGGAACACTTAAGGGGATTTAGCTTCATCTGATGTTTGTTCAAGACATTGAAGCACTCTTGCAGGTCCCCAATGTTTTCTTCTGCCTTCTTCGACTTAATGTAATGACCCAACTTATTCTAGACTTTGGACCATTAAAAGTACTTATACATAGACACTATTCTTAAGAAAACTTACATACAAAATAGTCATAACTTTATTAAAAACTGTAAAACCAAGGTTAAAATACATAAAATTCGGGGTAGGATATGGGATCCCATTGTTTGAAAATAAAATAAAGCATAACTTAAATCTTAAAATTTGTTACAAAACAAAGTGCAGAAAATACATAGAAACATAATAAAATGACTAAAAACAACTTCGTCCTCAAATCGTTCACGCAGTCCACCGAATCCATTCTCCCTCAATACACAATCCCAAGCCACCAAAATCTTCCCGCCACCATAACTATTTTCCTGCACATATAAAACAAAGGAATGAGCCTAATGCCCAGCAAGGAAAATCTACTACAAGCATGAAACATATACATAAACATAAGCTATAAACATATAACATATACTATAAACATATAACATAATTCTAATCCATGTACATGGTAACTATTGGGGTTTGCTAACTAAGCAACTATAAGCCTCAAAATACAATGAGGTTTGCTAGCTAAGCAACTATAAGCCCCAAAAACATAAAAGTGTTGGGGTTTTCTATTTAAGCAACTATAAGCCCCAAAAACATAAAAGTGTTGGGGTTCTCTATTTAAGCAACTATAAGCCCCAAAACATATATCATAACATATAAAAACATACTATAGCATAATCATAACATATAAAAACATACTATAGCATAATCATATAAGCATATAATACTATCCTATTTTCCTTACCAAATACCGGGATGTGAGAACAAGGACGAGATTTTGGAACACTCATAAAAACCATTAATAGAAAGCTGAGTATTCTAAAAGAAAGAGATGAAAAGGAATGAACTAAACCACCAAGAAGGTACTTACCGACAAGAACCTCAAGTTCAAAGAACTTAGATGCCTAACCACGAATGAAAATAGCGAGTTAGGAATTGAGTAGAGAAAAACTGTAAAAACTAATGAAACAATACAGAAAGGAGCTAGAAATAGGAATACCTTGAATGCACTATAACCGAAATACACCTCGATATCAGAATACACACTATTATCCTTACTTCCCAAGTGTTTAATAAGCTTAGAATGATAAAGCTTATAACCCCAACCCAAGTGTTTAACACTCTAAAGTAAACCTAGCAGCTTGAAGGCTCTGAACTCAGCTTGAAGAATGAAGAAATGGCTGGGTACTAGTTCAAGAATGAAAAGATCTTCATTTAGCTTGAATAAAAATAATGACTTTTTAATTGAAAAACATTTGAATATTCGTTCAGCAGAGGTTTAAGACTCGGTCAAAAGATTCTGAGCTTATCAAGAGGTTATGGAATAAAATGAGCTCGATTTCAAAATTATTAAAAAATCATGCCCTAGAGTTGATATATCACCCATGCTAGGCGATATATCACCTGGGCTTATGTTCGCGAGGCTCGTCAAAGTGTTCGTGCAAAGTTACATGTTTTTCGTATTCCCCGAGTGGCGATATATCAACCCCTAGAGCTGCGATATATCGGCATACGTTGAAATATTATACACGTAATTGTACTTTTTCAGCCCAATTTGAATTGAGTAAACAAATTTGACTGAGTCCTATAACGATTTCAAAGCTGCTGGAAGACTCTGGGATTTTCAAATATTACACTTAATAAACTATTCCTCAAAAAGACTAAATTTCTCAATAAACATGCACATGACAAGTGGCATTATCTTATTGGGTCTATCTAAACCTTATAGTATAATAAAAATCATCGTCATAATCAGCTATATTAATAAAGCCTTTTGTTATAATTAATATTCTTAAACTATAGGTTAAACTTATAAAATCTACAAGTGCTGCTACGAGTGTCCAACTAAGTCTCGGCTTGAACCAAAACCCACAGTAATAAACATACTATAACTATTACTAGCTATTACTATTACTATTACTATTACTACTACTATCAAACTAGCTAAGTAAAGTTCTTGGACTCTACACTTAACCAGTATGTCATCAACATATACCTCCATATTAACACCGATCAACTCCTTGAACATGTGATTGACTAGTCGTTGGTAAGTCACACCAACGTTTTTCAAACTGAAGGGCATTACTTTGTAACAGTAAAGCCCTGTATCAGCTAGAAAGCTAGTGTGATCCTCATCAGGTGGGTGCATACTAATCTGATTGTATCAAGAGTATGCATCCATGAATGATAGGATCTCATGCCCTGAAGTGGCATCGACCAGCTGGTCGATCGTTGGGAGTGGGAAACAATCCTTCGGGCAGGCTTTATTGAGGTTTGTGAAATCCACACATGTCTTTCACTTGCCACTCGGCTTGGGAACCAGCACGGGATTAGGGACCCAAGATGGATAAAACGCTACCCTGATGAATCAATTCTCCTTTAGCTTCTTGACCTCTTTATTAAACGCTTTTGATCTATCTTTGTCGAGCAGCCTCCATTTTTGATGTACTAGTGGAACACTTTTATCTATGTTTAAGACATGTCTGATAACTGCCCAGTCAATCCCAACCATATCCTTATGCGACCAGGCAAACACCTCCTGGTTCTCCTTTAAAAATTCCACCAAATTTTGCTTTGTTGTTGTCTCTAAGATTTTACCGACTTTCACAACCCTGGTCGGATCTGCCTCATCAAGTTGGACCTCCTCGAGGTCCTCGACTGGTCCTACATCTTCTTCAAATTTCCCAAAGCGAGGATCTAAATCTCTATCCTCACTTTGGGCAACACCCTATTTGGTGACCTGCTCACCTGATTGGGCTTGTACTTCATTAGCCAATAGCAACCCTTTCTCGGCTCTTTCTCTTGATCCACCCCTTTTCACCTAGGTAATCGAGGAATTATAGGATTCCCTCGCTTCTCGTTGATTTCCCAACACGCATCCTACCCCTGCGTCGGTCGGAAACTTCATGGCTATGTGCCAGACCGAGGTCACGACTCGTAGGTCGACTTGAATAGGCCTTCCAATCACAGCATTATATGTAGAACGACAATAAACTACTATAAAAGTAGTGAGTAATGTCATGTTCACAGGTATAGTTCCTGCTATGATTGGAATCCTGATCGACCATGTTGGCGCGAGCGCTTCCCCAGAAAAACCATAAATTGTTTGGTTGCATGGCTCCAAATCCTTCACTGACAACTTCATCCTCTCCAACAAAGACTTGTACAGAATGTTTACTGAGCTTCCTATATCCACTAATACCCGCTTAGCCATCATATTGGCGATCTGGACATCCACGACCAGAGGATCCGAATGGGGAAACCGAACATGATGGGCGTCAAGCTCAGAGAAAGTTATCAGTTCTTCCTCTGTTCGAGCTTTTTTGGGAGTTCTCTCTTCCATGTTCAGCATTTCAATGTCCAAGTCATGACGTAAGGTTCAGGCGTACCTTTCCCTTACCTTCCCACTATCACCTGCCAGGTGTGGTCCACCGCAGATGGTCAGCAATGTACCAGTGACTGGAGCTGGCTATAAAGGAGGCGAGCATTGGCGTATAGGTGCCTGCTCGTTGCCTTCTTGAGCCTCTCACTGAGAACCTCCAAGGGCTCGTACATATCTTCTCAGGTGTCCTTGTTTGATAAGGAACTCAAGCTCATCTTTAAGCTGGTTGCACTCGTTGGTGTCATGACCATAGTCATTGTGAAAACGACAAAACTTGGTTGTATCCCTCTTTGAGATATTTTCCTAATAGGGGCTGGTCGCTTGAAAGGAACAGTGGTGCTAGTAGCCTGGTACACTTCTGCTCTGCTTTCGACTAGGTCCGTGTAATTGGTGAACCTCGACTCATATCTATTACTTTTAGGGCGCTTTCTCTCAGACGTTGATGGCTTGTGGTTTGCCCTTTTCCCTCCATTTTTCCCGTTATTTTTGTCGTTGCCATTGGGTTTCCCAAACCCACTGGCAGCTTTGGTGGGATCTTTTCCAGACCCTGGTCATCTGTAGGCGCCTTCCCTTATTGGCGATGGCCTCTTCAAGTTTGATGTACCAATCCACTCGGTCCAGAAACTCTTGGGTGCTCTTTACCCCGTTCTTCCTCAGACTGTTCTAGAGGGACGAATGGCGTCGTACTCCAGCTGTAAGTGCCATCATCTTCCCCTCATCACCAACTCTCTTAGCCCCAGCAGTGGCTCGCATAAAAATACTGAACATACTCCTTCAAGGATTCGCCCTCCTTCTGGCGTATCTTAACTAGTTAGTTGGCTTCGGCTGGATGTACTCGACCAACAAAAAATTGCCCGTAAAAATCTTTCACAAACATTTCCCAAGACACTATGCTAGTAGGAGGGAATTTGAAAAATCACTCCTGAGCAGTATCGGATAAGGTGGCCAGAAAGATTCTGCATCGAGAGTCACCTGACACCTCCTAGATGTCCATTTGTATCTTGAATTTATTCATATGAGATACTGGATCTCCAAATCCATTGATGTTCGGTAAGACCGACATCTTAAATTTGCTTGCGGTTTCAACCATTACTATTCTTTATATGACAGAGTGCCTCTTCTCCGATCATACTCAGTGTGGGATGTTCGGATCCCCACTAGCTGCTGGAGGACCTGATTCAGCACATTAAGCTAGGCTTGTACAATGCCTAGTGTTATTGGGGCGACCAGTACCGAAGGGGCATACTTGTTGTGCCTCTCCCATCTATCATTGAGTACGTCCCTCAAATCCTCATCCCTATGCCTTTGCTCGTTAGCGCCCAGTCGATCAAAGATGTTAGGTTACCTAGGCTGCCCCCAACATTCTGACTTGCCGGCCGATTCTCTCTTGGTGGGGGATTACGTTCCCCTCCCCTATCTCCTTTCCCTTGACCAACATTTCCTCTACCGGAATCTGCCTCATTATAGTCATGGCCATCCCTAAAATATGACTGACTATGGTGCGACCTGCTGATCGCACTATTTCCCCTTCCCCTCGTTGGCACGTCTCATCTGTCAGGTGGAGGCCTGCGTTGGTCAGTGGGTTCCCAGGCATTATTATGTCGTAGGGGGGCCCTAACCGCAGAGCCTGACTCGACCTGTCTCCTTCCAGTAGAACGACGTTGTCCTCTGCTCGGTGGATTTGGCTCTTCAGCAGTCTGGTGTTTAGGGCTTCGGGGAGGCTGCCCGAATCTATTTTGCCTTTGCTGCTGGGGATTATCTCGACCAGGCGAGAAGGAGGTTGCTACACAGGATGTTGAAATGAAATATCTTGTTGAGTAGCAGGAGGTTGCTCCGGCCTCTGAGGGCTTGCTGGTGGAGACAGAGTGTGGTGATGTTGTGGACAATTTGAATGTGGATCTTCTTGTGGTAGTATACTGGGTGGATGATCCGGTTGAGAAGCTGGTGCGGGCTGTCCTTGAGCCAACTAAATGGTTGCCTCCAGGGCGGCTGTGGCATCCCTCTGTTGGCGATCCATGTCGGCCTGCCTCTCATTCAGTTCTTGGCATTGCCTATAAATTTCTCTCTGCTACAACGCCATCATTTCAACCACATTTTCCTGATTAGCCCTCAGATTGGCTAACTCTTCCTGTAACACAATCAGTGTTGTCCTCAAGCTCTCAAAATCCATTTCCTTCTCTTCGAATTCCAATTGTGGCTTATCTTCAACCACATTTTGTGGAAGAGGCTGGGTTGGTGCGGCACTAGAGGTTTGTCCAGTCTTTCTAGAAGTTTTCGCCATTTAATCTCTTTGGAGGTCTAGAGTTCAACTCTCAATGAAAGCACCAAAATGTTGACCCTCAGATTGGTCAATGACAGAGTCAAGTAAAACGATAGAAAATGAGATGAAATCAAGACAAAAAGATAAACAACACAAAAGATTTATAGTGGTTCAGCCTCAATCAAATGGTAATGACCTACGTCCACTTAGTGTTCTTATTGATATAAAATCCCAAGAATTGTGATCAATGAACTAGGGTTCACGAGTTTCACAAGCTCTCGGATGAATACAATTATTGTGGATAAAAACACTCTATTTCTCTCTTAGAATTCTGAAGTTAAAAAAAAATGTCCCCTCTCTTGAGCCCTTTGATTCTTATTTATAGGCTCAAGGACTTCTACATGGGCCAATGAGCCTTAATTACATTTAATACAGACGTATGTAAATAACAATGGAAATTACAATTAATACGTAATTACAAGATTACATATCTGAAGGAAATAAGTAAAAATATGCGACCAGACTGGTCGCCCATAATTATGTTGTCTAATGAGCCAATTCTCTTCTGGTCGATGGTCGAACAAACCATACTTACTTAAACTACCACGTGTATCCCACATGTAGGCCAATCCTACCACGTCATTATTTTTGGATAAACAAGCTCCCGCACAAAACAACAATAACAACAACAACAACGTCAACAACAACAACAACAACGACGACGACAACAAGAAGGACAACAACAACAACAACAACAACAACAAAAACAACAACAACAACAATAGTAGAAAAATAAAGGGAAATTAAGGTAATGAGTAGACTGCTGGCAGCTCGAAAAGAACAAAGCTGATGAGAAATATGTTTCCATTTATACCATATGTACCGAGTTGACAGACACGCGAGAGAATATATTTACGACAAATGAGAATCGTGTCCCGTTCAAGAGACCTGAACCAATGAGAAATCAACAAGCAAAATATGATCCTAATAAGTTTTGTCGCTTTCATAACGACATAGGTCAAAACACTAATGACTATCGTCAACTGAAGGATGAGATCAAGACCTTAATCTGAACAAGACATTTAGAAATATTTGCCAGAAATCGAGCTGCCAATAATAGGAAACCTAGAACACCAATGACACCTCAACCAGCACAAGTACAGGTCCAACCTCAAGCCCAGACTTAAGCATCTGCTCATGACAACATACAACCTCCAGTTAAGGGAGAGGATGTTATTGTAACGACCCAACTATTCTAGACTTTGGACCATTAATAACTACTACACTAATCTTAAGAAAACGTACATATGAAATAACCATAACTTTATTTAAAAACTGTAAAGTAAAGGCTAAATACATAAAAATTCATTTAGGATATGGGATCCCATTTTTTTGAAAATAAAACAAAACATAACTTAAATAAATTGGTTACAAAATTAAGTGCGAAAAAATAATACATAGAAATCATAACTAAAAGACTAAAAAAAAATTTCATCCTCAAATTGTACGCGCAGTCCATCGATTCCATCTTGCCTCAATACACATCCCCAAGCTTCCAAGAGCCTTCCCGCCGCCAAAACTATTTTCTGGCACATATAAAACATAAAGGAATGAGCCTAATGCCCAGCAAGGAAAATTTACTACAAGCATGAAAAATATACATACACATAAACTATAAACTATAATCTGCAAACTATAATCATATGACTATATAAATAAAACATCTATTACAATGGCCATCATACTTCTTGGGACTTGCTAGCTAAGCAATCATATGCCCATAAATTTACGGGGCTAGTTATCTAAACATGTCACATAAATTCATGGGGCTCGTTATCTAAACAATCATATGCCCAAGGAAATCTACTACTGGGACTTGTTATCTAAATAAGTTATTTATTTGTTATCTAAACAAATTATGTGATTGTTATCTAAACAATCCAACAACTAAAAACATATCATACTTACAACATAAACATATATCAACAACATAAAAGCATACAAATCTAACATATTTTCCTTACCAAAAACTGGGATATGAGATCAAGATCGAGACTTTGGAACACTCCTAAAAAACCATAATAGAGAGGTGAGTATACTAAGGAAAAGAGATGAAAAGAATGAACTACACCATCTAAAAGATACTTACCAATAAGAGATCTCAAGTTCGAAGAACTTAGATGCCTAACCAAGAATAGAGAAGACTAAGTTAGGATTTGAGTAGAGAAGAACTATAAGATTAATACAGAAAGGAACTAGAATTAGGAATACCTTGAATGCTTCTATGACCGAACTATACCTCGAAACCGAAATACACTATAACCTTACTTCCCAAGTGTTTATTAAGCTTATAACCCCAACCCAAGTGTTTATCACTCTATAGTCTCACTAGCACCTAGAAGGCTTTGATCAATGCTTGAAGAATGAATGAAAATGCTTGGTGCTAGGTCCTATTTATAAAGTTCTAGGAATAAAAATCTTCTTTTTGGCTTTGAATAAAATAATGGCTTTTTAATTGAAAAATCTTTGAATAATCGTTCAGCAGAGGCTGAAGACTCGGTAAAAAAGATTCTGGACTTATCAAGAGGTTAAAGAATAATTTAAGCTCAGTTTCAAAAACGTTCAAAAATTTGGCTCTACAGCTAATATATCGGCCCTAGTAGGCGATATATCGCCTGGGCTAATATGCCCGAGGCTCGTCGAGGTGGCCGTGCGAAGTTACGTGTTTTTCGTATCCCCGTATGGTGTTATATCTCCCCCTAGTGCTGCGATATATCAGCATACGCTGAAATATTATACACGTAATTGCAATTTTTTATCCTAATTTGAATTTAGTAAACAGCCTTGACTAAGTCCTCTAACGATTTCAAAGCTGCTGGCAAACCCTAGGATATTCAAATATTACTCTTAACAAATTTATTCCTCAAAATACTTAATTATTTATTAAACATTCACATGATTGTGGATTTTGGTTTTGACCGAGATTTAGTTGGACACTTGTAGTAACACTTGTAGATTTTATAAGTTTAACCTATATTTTAAGAATATTAATTATAACCTAAGGTTTAATTAATATGACTGATTGTGAAGGTGATATTTATTATAATATTAAACCTTAGGTTATAATTAATATTCTAAAACTATAGGTTAAACTTATAAAATCTATAAGTGTTACTACGAGTGTCCAACTAAATCCCAGTCAGAACCAAAATCCACAGTCATAAAAATAGTACAACTATTACTATTGCTACTACTATATAACTAGCTTAGTAAAGTTCTTGGACTCTACAGTTATAGTCATATCTGGAGGTCCTCACCTGGCAAGAACAAGCAGGGGCAATAGAAGAAGTGTATTTCAGAACTTAAGTATGAGGGCAACACCTCATACGTTCCCGAGGAAAGGCCAACAAAAATGCCAAGTTCTAAGGACCAACCTATTACTTTCAGTGAAGAAGATGCTAGGAACATTTGCTTCCCGCACAGTGATCCACTAGTCGTAACTCTCCAACTTGCCAACAAAAGAGTTCACCAAATCTTGGTAGATAATGGGAGTTCAGTGAATTTGCTTTAGAAAATCGCCATAAAAAAGATGGGATTGATAGTACAAGACTTGCAGCCATGTGCCACTACTCTCAATGGATTGATAGGAGAAGGAATCACCTCAATAGGATCTATGTCATTACCCATCACATTAGGAGAAGCACCTAGAACGGTGACAAAGATGTGCTCATTCATAGTGGTGGACTGCCTGTTAGTATATAATCACATCTTGGGGCGACTTGCCCTGGTTGAAATGGGAGTTGTCACTTCTATCAGACATCTAACTACGAAGTTCCCAACATCAAATGGTATAGGAAGTGTAAAGGGTGACCAACTAGCAGCTTGAGAATGTTATAACATGACAATGAGAGGCAGAACTTGACAAGGACCTCAACTGATGGTCGTCATTGAGGAGATCTTGGAGAATGATATTCTTGAAGTTGAGGAAGAGATGAGAGAAAGAAGAGAATGATTATATGATGAAGAGATAGAACCACGAATGAGAGATGATCGATTTGATTTAGGACCTCTTGAAGAGCTTGAAGAGGTCCAACTTGATGAAAAACACCCAACAAAAGTGGTAAATGTTGGGAAAACCCTCAAAGATGGAATTAAGAAAGAATTAATTCAATTTCTAAAAGATAACCAAGACATCATTCCTTGTTATCACTCCGAGATGGTGGAAATAAGTCCCAATGTCATATCACGTACCTTTAGTTTAGACCCCAATTGTGTTGAAAGTTCGATACAAGAGAAGGTCATTGGAGAGTGAGATGTATGATGCTTTGAAGGAAGAGGTTGGGAAGTTATTGGCCAACAAACTCATCAGAGAAGTTGTTGACGATGAGAACTCATCAACAATGTTAGGTCAGAAAACTCAAGGCTTAGTATGAAAAAACCTTAGAAAGAACTTGGAGAAGAAAAATGTAGAATAACAATGGAGCAAGAACTCGTAACCAATCATAACATTCCCCCACTTGGTTAAATACATCCTCAATCCCTCAGCCAAACGATATTAGTTCATAAAATAAAGTACCTTTTGGGTTTGAACTTTATCTTATAGAAAACACTACAAAGCTTTTACCAAAATGCTAAGGTATTCTTTAAAAATTGAACCCAACATTCATAGTGATAAAAACTGGTAATGTCTCACACACCTTTATCTGATTACTCATGTATTTCCCAATTTTTGCACTTATCACTTTTATGGCCTTGTGCTTGATCCATTCATGAACCATCTGGAGAGAAAACTCATACTCTCTTAAGAGGCGACACCACCTCTAGACTCACATAGGTGAAATTCTTACAGTATCTTTGCTGCCTTTAGAGATGATTGTTTCTATTCAGCTAAATTTCATTAAAAGCCTATGGATTAACCCTCATGTCCAGTAGCAACAAACATTAACTCATCCTTAATGGGATCTTTAAGTTGTTAATGTTGAAACTATTCCCTTATCAATGACTTGTTCTTACCCATTGAACTCTACACTTGATGTATACAAGTTTTGAGTTGGGTTGTCATCATTGGGGAATATATTGTTGAATGAGTTTTAGTCCCAACCCTCTATTTGTGGAAATCACCAAATCTCTCTCAAGAGGTTTGGTAAATAGATCAGCTAAGTTCTCACAAGTTTTCACATATGAAATTGATATGATACTCTCATCAATCAACCCTCACATAGTCATGTCTTTGAGTAATATAATCAATAAATGTAGTTTTTCCCTCCATTTATTGGTTAATTAATTAGAGCTGGTCAAGATTACGATTTCACCATTCTAATTACCTCTTTATCCTTAAGTACCATTAATTCACCAACGAATAATTAATCTATAATAAAATTATAGATTTGAGCTCAATAACTATTAAGTTCCATAATTAACCCTTATGTGAACCAATATTCGATCCATTACGAAAATATGGATTCCATTATTGTATATCATGTTCCTAACCATTCATGATATTGAATTTCTAAAATAAAAGTCTTTAGCCTCATTATACTAAGAAACCTTAACGAGTGAATCAAAAGATCCAATAAACACAAACATGAGTTCATGCATACTCAGGATTTAGATTGATATACAAATGATCGTCTATTATGATAAGAATTAAATCTTTATGTTAAACGAAAAGTTTATAAAGATAATTAATTCTCATTGGTCTTGTCATATATAATCTTTATTTTATAAAGCACATTTACTAAGATATCTACCCACATCAGTAATCTGAATTTAGATCACATGCATCCATATGCTTAGTAAATCGCACTAGGAACCATTCATTAAAGATTCCTTACTTTAATATGTTTCTGAGTATTTTTTTTTCATTATCTATGATCTTAGTTCTCTCGTACTAATAAGAGATCATATTCTCATGAATGAATAAGGAATTCTCTCGTATTTTAAATAGTGCAGGACTTGCTAATCAAGTCGTTTAGACATAAACATGTTATGATTATAAAATAGTTTTTTTTTTCATTAAAAGGTAAGACTTTATACATTGGATCCCAAAAAGGTGTTTACAAGGCAGTTACAACCCTAGAAAATAATTACAACAGAAGCCAACCGAAGTGGAAAAATACAATTTGGCTCTAGTCCCTGTCAAACCCTCGATCGTGGTGGTTGAGTAGCTGCTGATGTACACACCGTCCCCAAAAGCTCTCCAACTCATGACTGGTCTAGCTTTCCCTTTTCCTTACCTGAACCACATAGCACCCGTGAGCCAAGGCTCAGCAAGAAAACTTAATTCACAAATACAAACGAACATCAATTGTAAATTGTACACTTAAACCTAGACCACTCTGATGTAATGCCCCGACTAATTCTAAGACCTCGGACCATTAAAAACTACTAAGACATAGCTACTATTTTGGAATACATGCATACATAAGATATTAAAACTTTATTAAAAATCCAAAATACGGTACGGAATACAAAATATGGGATCCCATCGTTATTTACATAAAAACATAAATATAAACTCTAATTAATTGTTTAAAAAACTAAGTGCGGAAATACATAAGAACATAAATTAAAAGACTAGAAACAACGCCATCCTTGATCTTCCAGTAGTCCATTCAATCAATCCATCCCCAATACACATGCCAAACTGCCATGAATCCATTCCGCCTTCCAAGCTCATTTTCCTGCACCATCTAAAATAAAAGGAATGAGCCTAATGCCCAGCAAGGAAAATCTACTAAAAACATATATCATACATCATAAGACTATATCATAAAACATAACTACAAAACATATGACGTAAAAACGTATATCATATAGGACTACAATATTAATGGCAATTAACTCATTACCGTAGCATGTGATAAAAACATCTAGGTCCTCAGTCTACTAATCGAGGTAGGTTAGATCATAAAATAGTAAATGATAACCCATCTAGGTCCTCTGTCTACTAATCAAGGTAGGGTAAATCATAACTCTAATCCACGATAATGATAAAAATCTTGGGGTTTGCTACCTAAGCAACTATTAGCCCCAAGCGACTAAAAACATATTCATACGTATATACATGGCACATATTATATCATAGTGTATAAACATATCATAACACATATAATCTAACCTATTTTACCAAAAACCAGGATATTGGAGACAAGAACGGGATGGAAAACTCCTAAAATCAACAATAAGAGCCACGAGTTTCTAAAGAAAAGGAGATGAAAAAGAGATCTAAACTATCAAGACAGAAACTTACCAAAGAACCTTAAGTTTCAAGAACTTAAACACCTAACCAAAAGCCATAATAATGAGTTATAATATGAAAGAAAATGAATGAAAATAAAAGAACTATGATAAACTAATTCTGAGGATAAGAATACCTAGAATGGACTTGAACTTTGAACTACACCTCAATACTGAAACGTCACTCTATCTTACTTCCCAAGTGTTTATAAAGCTTAGATTGAAAAACTTTTAAATCCCAAACCCTAGTGTTTTCTCTCTAGAATAAACTTAGCAGCTTAGAGGCTCTGAAGAATGCTTGAATAATGAATGAAATGACTGAGTACTAGGTCATATTTATAGAATTCAAGGAGTGACACTAACCCTTTTAAAATGAATAAATTAATGAATATAAATTGAATATATTAAAATTTTCGGTTCAACAAATGTCCAGAACTCAGTCAAAAACATTCAAGAGCAAGTCCATGTTGTTGAGGGTTGTTTCTAATTTAAATCCACAAAGTTTAAAAAAAATATGGCTCTAGGAGCCGATATATCACCAACCCTCGGCGATATATCGCCTTACCTATGCCCCAAGCTTTCGTAGTTTCGTTCATGCAAAACCGACTTATTTTTCGTATCTTCCATAGGTGACATATCGGCTCCTATAGATACGATATATCGGCATACGCTGATATTTTAAATACGTTTTTGCACACTTTCAACATATTTGAAGTTTGTTAAAACAACTTGAGTGAGTAAAACGTAATCCTAACAGCTGCTGGAAGGTTTTAGAGCTTCTAGATTTATCCTTAATTAAATTATTCATTCAAAATGCTTAAATCCTTAATAAACATGTTTGTGACAAGTGTCACGCTCTTAATTATTCTATCTAAACCTTAGGTTATAATAAATAATATTTCTAGGACTAGCTATATTAATCAAACCTTATGTTATAATTAATATTTCTAAACTATAGGTTAAACTTATAAAATCCATAACTATTTCTATGAGTTTCCAACTAAATCTCGGCTTGGACCAATAAAAACGAAAACTAAAATACTACAAGCTATTAATACTACAAGCTACTACTACTACCACTACTATTGCTACTGCTACTGCTACTACTGCTACTGTTACTACTACTGCTACTGCTGCTACTGCTATTGCTACTACTGCTGCTACTGCTTCTGCTGCTACCACTACCACTGTTCCTACTACCACTGCCACTACTACCACTGCCACTACCACTACCACTGCCACTACCACTATCACTACCACTACAACTACCACTACCACTACCACTACCACTACCATTACCACTACCACTACCACTACCATTACCACTACCACTACCGCTACCACTACCGCTACCACTACCGCTACTATTACTTAGCTAAGTAAAATTCTGAGACACTACATCTGATACCAGGTTGTAATGCTCTGAGTGACCAAGACCGTTACACTGTGTATTTGAAATAGTGCAAGACTTGCTAATCAAGTCATTTGGACATAAACGTGTTTCTAAAGTCAACTGAGGGGTTAGATTAAAAGAGTTTGACAGTAAAATAGTTGACTTTAATTAAAATAAGAGTTTGGAACACGGGATCCCAAAAGTAATGTTTACAAGGTGGTTACAACCCTCAACATATAATTACAATTAAAGCCAGCCTAAATGGAAAAATACAATTTTGGCTCTAGTCTCTTTAAATCCCTCAGTGATGGTGGTCGAGCAGCTGCCGATGTACACATCGCCCCTAAAGCTCTCCAACTCATGGCTGGTCCAACTTTCCCTTGCCTTTCCTGCACAACGTAGCACCTGTGAGCCAAGGCCCAGCAAGAAAACTAAACTCAACAAGCATAGATAGCAACCATGTATGCATACCAATCTTAGATCAACCAGTTCAATTAACAGCAGAATACAAGCAATAAGCTAGACAATAGTAAACAGTTAATCCAAACATATAATTTAATCTCCATACAATAAGTTAGGTGTCGGCACCCTTAGGCCGAGCCTTCTAGTTATATAGCTGATCCCAGCTCGCTTAGGCCGAGTTGCATTCCGCACACTTAACATCAACCCCCCCTTAGGTCTGAATTTCACATCAAACATAACAGATAAACAGGTTGCCAAACACGCAATCAAAAGCAGCATGAACAAACATGCCTATCTAGATATCTCTAATAAAAAATACATTTATAATCTCACATATGTTCATTTACAAGTGATCTCAGCCCGAGTAGGTGTAGTTCTCTTACCTCAAGTCCCGAGCGAAGGATGTAGAGCGGTCTTGAGCACTTTCCTCAATCCCGAGCCTTAGCAGTATAACCTCGTCACAACACATTCATAATAACCATCCATCAAGCCCTAAATCAAATAAGAACTTTGGACTATTAATCTAGCTTCTGGGTCCTTGAATTCTAATAAATCGTGTAGTATAATCTTTTCCGAGCCCTAATGTTTGGGTTCCCGAGCTTAAAACCCTCAAACAGTCAATATTTCACATTTGAGACGCAGCCCAACCCCTTAAGGGCTACAGTGCGCTCAAGTCAGAGAGCAAAGACCTCTCTACTAAAGGACATGGGCTGCGGCGCTATACCCTGCGCAGCAGTGCCTGGGCAAAAACCTGAGGCTCCCAAGCCTCGAAATTCAAGCAGGCCGCGCGCGCAAGCCCCTGAAACACAGAAATCAAGTTTTCTACTGCATTTTCCCCGAACCTAAATAAATAATTCACACTTCAAACACTAGCCAAACTTAGAATTAAGCCTAGAATCCTCATTCACACAGCCTAAACATCACAACAGTTCAGAAATAGTTACATACCCTCACCAAACACTCAAAACCAAACTTAAAATCTACTTCCATACAAGCTTAAAGTTCTACTAGAATTGAGCAGATTTAATAGCTTAAAATCCTTACCTCTATAATATCTCCACACCCTGAGCTGATTCTCAAACATAGCAAGCCTTCAACTCTTAATTTCTTAGTCTCTAGTCCTCAAATCCCAAGAAGTTCCAAGCACCCAAAGAGAGGGAGAGAGAGAATGTGAGATTGAGTGTGAGAGGGAGTTGAGAGATGTTCTAATGTGTTCTGGTTATTTCCTGAAGCCTTCCTAACTTTATCCCTTACAATAAAGACCAAATTCCCCTTAGTAATAACTCAGCCCTTTATTGCCTATAAGGGTAAAACGGTCATTTGCCCCGATTCCCGCTAATTCCTCGAGTCATCCTACAAATTCCTAATTAATTCCGATATGCCCAACTAATTACCAAATACATACCCACCAATCAATAAATCCCAAATATGCGTTAAATTCCCAAAATACCCCTAGGCTCACCCCGAACCGGGTATTAGACCCTATTGTGACTATTCCGCTAATCCGCTCACTAGGATCGTCTCGAGCCGAATACTGCAAATATATCCACATAATAATGTTGTCACAATCATCTAACACATATGTTATCCAAAAAAATTAGCATTGGTGACGTGGCAAGTGATCCCTGGACGCGTGGCTGACACCTGGAAACGTTCTGCTCGAGTATCGACCAGAAGACACATTAGAAGCAGTGCGAACCTGTCTTACCTGCGACCAGTCTGGTCGATAGCTCCGCATACAAGGCAACATTAATGGGAAGATCTTTGTGAATCCCGAATTTATCTCATACACTCTCTTGAGTATCCGATTATTCAGGAAAGAATATCTGTAACAATCTTTTGTAATCCCCCTTGAGCCTATAAATAGAAAGAGATAGCTCAAGGGAGAGGACTTTTTGGCTTTTGAATCATTCGAGACTATAGTAATTCACCTAGTAATATTGTATTTTTCTTGAGAGATTAGTGAAACTCATTGAACCCAAGTTCTTTGATCACTCATCTGATTTTTATATCAATATCAACCTAGGTGGACGTAGGTCATTACCAGATCCTGGGGCCGAACCACTATAAAATACTGTGTCTTATTTACCTTTGTCATTACGTTCTTCTCATTACTTTCATTCATATCAAGCATATTCTGACTCCGTGTCAGTTGGCCAAATCGTGGGTCAACATTCTGGTGCTTTCATTGAGAGCTTGATTTATCGTTGTTGAGAAAACTAATGGCGAAAGCTGGAAAGAAAACTGGACAGGCGGCCGCCGCTGCACCGTCAAACCTGCCACCTCCTCCTCCTCCTGCAAGCATGGCAGAGGATGAGCCACAACTAGACTTTGAGGAGGAGGAAATGGATGATGCAACGCTGAAGAGTACCCTGGGCGCGTTGCAGGAAGAACTGGCTAGTCTGAGAGCCAGTCAGGAGACTGCAGCTGAAAGTATAGTGCTGCAGCAGCATGAGATTGAACGGCAGCACGCAGAATTGAGTGAAAGGCAGGCGGAGGTGGACCGCCGCTAGGGCGAAGCCATGGCAGCCTTGTTATTGGCTAGAAATCAGGCTGCACCTGCCTCGCAGCCTGACCAACCTGTGAATGGGCCACCCCAGAGGGGTCCTAATCCAAGCCCACCGATCCAGCCTTCGAGTCCGCAAAGGCCCGAGCAGCCTCAGATGCCCCATGATGATGTCCCACTGGATCCTGAGGCACAGCCACCATCCCAAGATGCTCGGGGTAATCCCCCGCAACAGAGGCAGAATAGGGCCGAGCATCAGCCTCGCAGCCCTAGACGCCGTAGGGATGATGGGCCGAACCTACCGAACAGAGGTCAGTACCCTCCTGGCAACAGGAGGGACTCAGAGTTAGGCTCTACGGTCCGGGGCCCCCCACGTCACGATGATGCACGGGGACACCACGACCAGCGTTGGCCACCCTCTAACGCTCGGGATGGTTCAGCCAGGAACGGACATCGAGGGAACAGTCGGTCTCATCATAGCCAGTCGAGGTTCAGAGATGGCCACGGATATAATGAGGCCGACTCAGGCAAAGGAAATGCCGGTGGGAGGAATGAAGAAAGAGGTAAAGGCAGAAGCCAGGTACCTCAAGATGACCAACCAAATAGACAGGATGCTGGGGGGCAGCCCAGACAAAATAATGTCTTCAACCGGCAACGGAGGCCACAACGATTCCTGCCGCTGTACAGGCCCAGATAGACGCCCTCAACCAGGCAGTGCAACAGCTGGTCGGGGGAAGGACTTCTTACATCGACCACGATAGGAGGAAAGGCACTCCTTTCGTACAAAGGATAGCTAACGCCGAAACTCCCAACAAATTCAAGATGCCTACGCTTCCAAACTTTGACGGATATGGAGACCCAGTCTCGCACGTCAATAAGTTTGAAATTCAAATGGACATTCAGAAAGTGTCCGAAGACACTCGGTGCAGGATCTTCCCTGCAACACTTTTTGAAGCATTATTCTTCAAATTCCCTCCCGTAAGCATTGTTTCCTGGGAAATGTTCGTACGGGAGTTCTACAGACAGTTCTATGCTGGTCATATACACCCGACCGAAGAAAACCAGCTAGTCGAAATTTGCCAGCAGGATGGGGAGTCAGTGAAAGACTACATCCAACGTTTTATGCGAGCAGCAGCTGGAGCGAAGATGATGGCCATAACTGCAGGAGTAAAATGTCGTTCTCCCCTCTGGAAGAGTCTCCGAAAGGAAGGGGTGAGAACTACCCAAGAATTTTTTGATCGAGCTGATCGCTATATCAAGCTCGAAGAAGCCGTTGCCGACGATGGAAAGCCCTCAGGCAAGGATACGAAGGCTTTCGAACCCGCCAAGGCCGCCAATGGGTCCAAACCTAGTGGCAACAGCAAAGGCAACGGGAACAGCAACGGTAATGGCAAGAACGGTGGAAAACGGCTGTCTAACGAGCCTTCCACCTCCGACAACAAACGAGCCAAGGGTAATCGTTATGAGCCTCGGTTCACTAACTACACTGCCCTCGTTGAGTCTCGGGGAGAGGTTTACCAGGCCATAAGTTCCAGTGTGCCTTACAAGAAACCTGGGCCCATTCGAAAGGACATTTCGAAAAGAGACACCACCAAGTTCTGTCGTTACCATAATGACTACGGACATGACACTAATGAATGCAACCAGTTAAAAGACGAAATCGAGTTCCTTATTAGACAAGGACACTTGAGAAGGTACGTACGGGCCTCAGGAAATTCCCAACGAGAAGCTCCAGGTGGCAACGAGCAGGCGCCCACACACCAACGCTCACCACCATTACAGCCTGCCTCCGTGGCTGGAACACTCTTAACCATCTGTGGAGGCCCGCACCTCGCGGGGAATAGCGGAAAGGCCAGAGAACGGTATGCTCGGACTCTGCGCCACAACCAGGACATCAAGATGATGACTGTCGAGGACCGTGCACCGAAAAAGGCTCGGTCAGAGGGAGGAGAGATAACCTTCTCTGATGACGATGCCCGACATGTCAGGTTCCCACATTCTGATCCGCTGGTCGTAGACATCCAGATGGCCAATATGATGGTGAAGAGGGTACTGGTCGATACAGGAAGTTCAGTGAATATCCTGTATAAATCAACACTGGAACGCATGAAATTGTCCGTGAAGGACTTGGAACCCTGTAATCAAACGATATACGGCTTCTCTGGAGAAGGAATCGCCCCAGCCGGATTGATCAAACTCCCAGTAACGACGGGTACATCGCCTGCAACAAGGACATTACTCGCCACTTTTGTAGTGGTCGATTGTCCTTCGGCGTACAACGCCGTTATTTGAAGGCCCATACTGGTTGAACTACGGGTCGTCATCTCTATGTGGCACCTAGCCATGAAGTTCCCGAAGGACGCGAGGGTAGGACGCGTTTTGGGAAACCAAAGGGAAGCCAGGGAGTGCTACAACGCCTCGATCACAAAGGCAAAAAGTGGAACGCCAAGGAGCACTACCCCAGATAGATTGCAGATGGCAGTTGATACGCAAGCCCAATCCGGTGATGAAGTCACCAAATAGGGTGTTTCCCAAAGTGAGGATGGAGATTTGGATCCTCGCTTTGGGGATTTTGAAGAAAATGTTGGACCCATCGAGGACCTGGAGGAGGTCCAACTCGACAAAGAAGACCCAACCAAAGTCATAAAGGTTGGGAAAAACTTAGAGCCTACCACGAAGCATGCACTAGTGGGATTCCTGCGGAAAAATCAGGAGGTCTTCGCCTGGTCGCATAAAGACATGGTTGGGATAGATCCTGCAGTAATCAGCCATGTCCTGAATATAGACAAAACCTTTCCACCCGTGCAACAAAAGAGAAGGCTGCTCGACAAAGATAGATCATGAGCCTTAAAAGAAGAAGTCGAAAGGCTAAAGGAGAATGGGTTCATCCGGGTGGCATTTTATCCGTCATGGGTCTCTAATCCGGTGCTGGTCCCCAAGCCTAACGGCAAGTGGCGGACCTGTGTAGATTTTACAGACCTTAATAAAGCCTGCCCAAAGGACTGCTTCCCGCTCCCGAGGATCGACCAGCTGGTCGACGCTACTGCAGGGCATGAGATCCTCTCATTCATGGATGCATATTCAGGCTACAACCAGATTAGCATGCATCCCCCTGATGAGGATCACACCAGCTTTCGGACCGATACGGGCTTGTGCTGTTACAAAGTAATGCCCTTCGGACTGAAAAACGCATGTGCGACTTACCAACGGCTTGTCAACCACATGTTTAAGGAGCTAATCGGTGTAAACATGGAGGTATACGTGGATGACATGCTGGTAAAGTCTAAGAATGCAGAAGGACATGTGAGGGATTTACAAGAGTGCTTTGATGTGTTAAACAAGTACCAGATGAAGTTGAATCCCCTCAAGTGTTCCTTTGGAGTCGGATCAGGGAAGTTTTTGGGATTTATCATGAATTCAAGAGGAATCGAGGCCAATCCCGACAAGATAAAAGCCCTGATTGACATGAAGTCGCCAGAAAAGATCAAAGATGTACAAAGTTTGACCGGGAGGATCGCGGCCCTAAGTAGATTCATTTCGAAATCAACAGACAAGTGTGTTCCCTTCTTCAATCTACTTAGAGGAAACAAGAAGTTTGAATGGACAGGAGATTGCGAGCAAGCATTCTAGGCGTTGAAAGTTCATATGGCACAACCTCCCATCTTGTCGAAGCTGATCGAAGGAGAGACTTTGTTTATTTATCTGGCGACTACCGAAGTTGCTGCTAGCGCGGTACGTTTACGGGAGGAAGAAGGCGTACAGAAAGCAGTCTACTATGTCAGCAAGAGGCTGATCGGTGCAGAATTACAATATCCGCCAATCGAAAGGTTAGCATATTGCCTGATTCTAGCCTCTAGGAAGTTACGTCCTTACTTCCAAGCCCGTCCTATCACTGTTCTAGCTGACCAGCCCCTTCGGTAAGTCCTCCAAAAACCTGAGGCGGCTGGGCGATTGTTAAAATGGGCAGTCAAACTAGGGCAGTTTGATATAACCTATTCACCGCGAACAGCAGTAAAGCGACAAGTCTTGGCCGATCTTCTTGCAGAGTTCACCGAACTCCCGGACAATGAGCAGTGCGAACTGCCTGAAGCGCCCGTGCCTCAAGAGAAAGCTCCTTCGTGGAAGCTGTTCACGGATGGCTCATCCAACGAATCCCACGCTGGAGCGGGAGTGATATTGATAACGCCAAAAGGGCATCGATTTCACTGCGCTATTAGGTTCGACTTCACTACATCAATTAATGAAGCGGAATATGAAGCACTCCTCGCTGGATTGAGAATGGCCAAGGATATGAGCATAAAGACGCTTGATATTTACAGTGATTCACAACTGGTGGTTGTGAATCAGGTCCTGGGAGAATATCAAGCGCGAGGTTTGAAAATGGTGGCCTACTTGAACAAAACAAAGGACCTGCTAGCCCAGTTCACGAAGTACACCCTCCAGCAAATCCCGCGAGATCAGAATTCAAACGCAGATGCCTTAGCCAAACTCGCGAGCGCAAAGGATGCTGACACCTTGAACGTCGTGCCAGTAGAAAGACTGAGTAAGCCAAGCATACAAACCTCGGAATCCAGTATGGAGATTCGGATGGAGGATACGTGGATGGCGCCTTTCTTGGAGTATCTAATGAATGGTACGCTGCCAACAGATAGAAACAAGGCCAGAACTCTACAAAGACGAGCTGCTAGATACATACTGGTCGATGGCGTTATGTATCGAAGAGGATATTCGATGCCACTACTCAGGTGCGTTACACCAGAAAAAGCTAAGGAACTCATGAAAGAGGTGCATGAAGGCTTCTGCAGGGATCACGCTGGGGGGCAGAGCTTGGCAAAAAGGATTCTAAGGCAGGGCTACTTCTGGTCAACGATGAACGAGGATTCGATGGAGTTTGTACGAAGATGTGATAAATGTCAAAGGTACTCCAAGATTCCACGAGCAGCTCCAAACGAATTGAAACAAATGCAGAGTCCGTGGCCTTTTGCAGTATGGGGGATAGATTTGATTGGATCCCTACCTACAGGGAAAGGCGGAGTAAAATACGCAGTTATGGCAGTTGATTACTTCACCAAATGGGCCGAAGCTGAACCACTCGCAACCATCACGACCAAGAAAGTTCTCGACTTTGTCATTAAAAACATTGTCTGTCGGTATGGTTTGCCCAGAAAGATAGTTTCAGACAATGGAACCCAGTTTGACAACGATTTATTCACCGATTTCTGCGAAAGACATGGAGTTATTAAAAGCTTTTCTTCAGTCGCACACCCCCAGGCGAATGGGCAGGTCGAAGCAGTGAATAAAACCCTTAAAGACACCCTGAAGAAAAGACTTGAGGAAGCTAAGGGAGCATGGCCAGAGCAGTTTCCTGAAGTCCTCTGGTCGTATAGAACGTCTCACCGAACAGCGACAGGATATACTCCATTTTCCTTAGCCTGTGGGTATGAGGCTATGTTGCCTGTTGAGTTAGATCCCCCCTCACATCGGCGTTTGACTTACGACCAGGATCAGAACAACCAGCTAATGATGGAGTCCCTAGACTCAATCGATGAGATACGAGAAAAATCTCAGCTCCGAGTTGCTGCATACCAGCAAAAAGTCGCCCGGTATTTTAACTCCAAAGTTAAAGAAAGAAAATTCAACGTCGGTGACTTGGTGTTACGACGAGTTTTCTTAAATACCCGCGACCCTACTGCTGGAGTTCTCGGACCCAATTGGGAAGGACCTTACCAAATTGAAGAAGTCCTTCATCCAGGCACCTACAAACTTGCACGTTTAAACGAAGATCTCGTTCCACGCTATTGGAATGGAGAACACCTGCGCAAGTATCATCAGTAAACAGTCCTTTATAAAGGACTAGCTTGTATTAAATTTCAATTTTTACAAGTTTTGCAAAGAGGGTTAGCCACGTTGTATGGCTAACTGCTCGTATATGTAAGGTTCTATTATAGAATCACTCGTAAAGACATGTTTAGTCCATTTTTAATACGAGATTATAAGGGACTGTGCGCAGCCAGTCATTCTTGCCAACCATTGTGAATTTACATTTACAAGTATTTGCTCATTACGTGTGTTGTTTTGCTGTATTACAAGTATCATTTTTCACACGAACAGGAATTTTCGAACAGGCCATGGTCAGGGAAAGTGACTAAGGACCTAAAGCTCCTCGATCACTTGGGGGGCATATAAGGCACATCAATAGAAAAGCATACTCGCAAGGTATGTAAACACATGAACAAAATGAGTGAAAGCATGCTACAGTACTTAGAGTATTTTTCAAAATTTATGTTTTGTTAAATTGCCTAAGTACTATGCTGAGTTCAGTCATACGGACAAATGTTATAATAAATAAAGATATTATAGCATCAAGATTTTAAGCCTTTACACCGCAAGCATCGCTGCTTGGATGTAACTGTTCAACTAAAAGAAAAAGATTTACTGCCCGTGTAGCAAAGTTTAAAACAAAAATATATTGTCTTTACATCACGACCCGTGGGTCGTGTAACCAAAAAGAAAGAAAAAATATATATATAAGGGAAAAGTTTAAGAGGCATTTGGGGCTAGAGGGTCCTGAGCAGCATCCTGGTTAGTCGCGTCCTCGACAACTTCTTCTTCTTCTACAGCAACAATACTGGGAGAGGTGGGGGTCCTCGCTCTTGCCTCCTCTTCGGCCAGTTGGGCAGTGCAGCGAGCCAACTCAGCAGTCCTGACTTCCTCTGAAAGATAGCTGAAGTCGACACCCTGATTGTGTTTCCAGAAATTGTAGAAACATCAGAGCGTCGTCCTCTTGTGCCTCTCCAGATTTTTGGAGTTGTCAGGCTCCAGCTGCTTCACTTTGCCTTCAAGAGTGGCAATGGCCTCATCCTTGGGCTTGAGCGTCTCTTCCAGCCTTTTGATTTCGCGAAGATGGGTTACACTGGCATCTCGATACTGCTGCCGCAACTTTATTGCAGCTTCAGCTTCTGACAGCTTAGTCACCGCAGCGTCCCTCTCTCGAGCCATTGCGTCCAACTCCTTGGCATGCCTAGCCTCTGCAGCCGAAAGCTCCTCAGCCGCCTTCACCTGATGCCTCTCAGTGGCCTTTGCCTTAGCCTGCTCGATGGAAGCCTGGACACGGGTACGAGCAGTGATAGCAGACAGCAAGGCCTGTGAATAAAGGAAAAAGTTAGAGCCTGACGTGAAGAATAAAAGACTAAGGCTTAAGAAGTGAAGAAGTACTCACACTGGAGATTTCATTCAACGTCCTATTCAGAACCTGGTCGGCCCCCATGTTTTCAGCCTCGACCATTGCATCCTTGACGCGATCACTTTTACTGATGTGTTCAAGGCGATCCTTGGCAGATCGAAGGGCACGGCTCATGAGTTTGGCCCCGAGAGCTTCTTCACGAGTAATTTCCTCTCTGGGGGACGCAGCCGGAGGATTTGGCGGGGTAAGAGGGGTCTTCTTCTCAGTAGGAGCTGGTGGATGGGCTGAAGTTTGCCCAGTTGGCGCGTCCTTGGGAAGGTCTTCTGTTCAACCCTTCTTGGCTGGAGGACCTCGGCTGGATTCACCAGTTCTCCTCTTGGACCTCCGTTGGAGTTGAGGAACTTCCTCTTCTTCCTCAGCCTGATACATGTCAAAGATGTTGGGAGTGGCCATGTCTGCATGCAAGTAAACACAGGAAAATGATAAGATAAGAGGCAGATGAAGAGTTTTTATACAACAGAAAAAAGGTAACAAAGTGAATACCCGAGCTACAACTACTGGTCGCTACACTATTGACTTTATTAGTCATATACTCATTATTTGGCATGAAGAAGTCTGGCCCTAGGTTTGGAGCATATGTAAAGTTACCCTCCCCGTCAAACAAATGACAGGGAATTGGCAAACCATTTAAAAGTAAAATAGTGTTACCGTTCTCATCAGAAGACTCTTCCAAGTCCTCAACTGGCTCTTTGGCCTTTTGTTTCCCGTTGCCTTGGGGAGCAGAAGGCCTTTCTGCGGAAGGATTGCCCATGGGCTCTCTAATAGTAATCCCTGTTGGCCTCCGAGGAGGAGGAGACACAGGGGGTTGCTGCTCGGGAACCCCCTCGGCAGTGGTTTCGTCCACCACGGACCCTCTAGTTTCATGGCAAGGAGCCAGGAGGCCAGACCGCCTCAAGTTTTCTTCAGTTACCAGGATCTTGACGCTTTTTGCTGCGTCGGACATCCTGGCCAAGGTATTGGACCTCAACACCATGTCCGGTGTTGGGGTCGGACGTAACCAGGGGCCTGAAAAACATATTACAGTTTAAGAAAAATGAAAGGGAACACATCGGCGAAAGGTATCGACCAGTCGAAGACAAGCACTTACCTCCTCGAGCGAAGGCCAAGTTATTGTTGGTTATGTTTGGAGTAAGGAAGTACTCCTTACTATATTGCCCCACATTCGAGATGTGCGTAGTGTCACTCATGAATGTTCGATTGGTTTCCTGGTGATAAAAGTGGAAGAAACCCGTTCCGTGTTGTTGCGGGTTAGACTTAAGATCAAAAAGATAGTTGACCTCATGGGGTGAAGGTTCTGGCCATTTCTTAAGTTTATACAGGATATAGAGTGCGGCCAGCATTCTATATCCATTTGGAGTTATTTGGAAGGGGGCAACACCGAAATAATTGGCCACCCCCTCAAAAAAGGGATGAAGAGGGAGATAAGCTCCCGCCTCAAGGTGATACTGGGACTAGGCGTTGTTTACACCTCCGGGGAGGTTAGCCCTCTGGTCTGCGGCAGGACGTATAATGGAAACCCCTGTGAGAGGGAATCTCCTGAAGCAGTTAGCAACCATCCGAAGAGTCACTGAACTGGCCGGGGAAGTATACCACTCGACATCAGGCAGGTTCTGATGGCGAGGGCAGGCCATAATTTGAATATTAGGGTCGGGAACAAGATTTTCTCGACCACTGGTCGAGGGAGCCCTTGCCTGCAAATCAGGCCGGGCAGGAGAATTTGGGTTGTTTTCAGACTCGGGCCTTTTCTTGCCTGAAGATTTGGAACGGGCCATTGGAGGAGAAGGGGTGGGTCTGGAAGAGGATCGCGAAAAAGGGATCTTGTGGACACGGTCAGCTGGTTGTTCTTCTCCCTCGAGCAGCTGGGCGAGAAGGTCGTCGTCAATAGGCCTTTCACCTCCCCACAAATTTGGCATTAAATTCTGCATACAGAAGAATGGGGAGGTGAGAATAGAAAACTTTTAAAAGCTTTTTAGAATAACGCTGGTCGAGTATAAAAGTTAAGCTTTTATACAACAGTATTCTAACAAAAAGCTAAATTTTTCTACACGAACAGTTTGAAAAACGGATCAAAGGGTGAAAGTAAAAAGTTTTCTAAAAAAGCTTTTTCAACTCCCCTTAGGACGAAAAAAACTTATTTTTTCAACTAGCTTAAAGATCGAATTTTTACTTCGATTTTCCGTCCTAAAAAGCATGATCCGGGATTTTAAACTAACTCGTAACTCTATTGTGCCTACAAAATATTCTGTCTACAAGCGTCTCAAACCAGAAGCAGATAAAACTCAAACAGTACACATTCAGAAGCATGCACTACGAAAAATTAGAAGCGTGGGAATTTGAAAACTTACCAAGAAAAGTAATCGTGGAGATGGAAGAAGGGTTTTCAGAGATCAAAGAGCTCTCGGACGGAGTCCTGAAAGTACAGAGGGAACGGTCTTCGGGACCGACAAGAGCTCTGGATTTTAGGTTTTCTGGTGAAGACGATGGCGTGCGTAAAAAGAAAATAAAGCCTTCGAATGTCTTATATAAGTTTGTCTGTGGCATTAAAATGATGTAATCATCAGTTTCCCTTTTTTCAAAGTATAGGGAAGCGGGATGGCCGTCAAAATCTTTTCTGGGGAACCGAAAGGACATGATTAGACAGAAGTGGGTTACTTTTTTCAAGAACACACGAAGGGTTCTGACACATCAGGCGGGATTACCGAAGAGTCGTTCGTTCAAAAGTTTATTTACTGCTCGTGGTAAATAAACTTGGGGGGCAAATGTTATCCAAAAAAATTAGCATTGGTGACATGGCAAGTGATCCCTGGATGCGTGGCTGACACCTGGAAACGTTCTGCTCGAGTATCGACCAGAAGACACATTAGAAGCAGTGCGAACCTGTCTTACCTACGACCAGTCTGGTCGATAGCTCCGCATACAAGGCAACATTAATGGGAAGATCTTTGTGAATCCCGAATTTATCTCATACAATCTCTTGAGTATCCGATTATTCAGGAAAGAATATCTGTAACAATCTTTTGTAATCCCCCTTGAGCCTATAAATAGCAAGAGATAGCTCAAGGGAGAGGACTTTTTGGCTTTTGAATCATTCGAGACTATAGTAATTCTCCTAGTAATATTGTATTGTTCTTGAGAGATTAGTGAAACTCATTGAACCCATGTTCTTTGATCACTCATCTGATTTTTATATCAATATCAACCTAAGTGGACGTAGGTCATTACCAGATCCTGGGGCCGAACCACTATAAAATACTGTGTCTTATTTACCTTTGTCATTACATTCTTCTCATTACTTTCATTTATATCAAGCATATTCTGACTCCGTGTCAGTTGGCCAAATCGTGGGTCAACAACATATAATCACATTTATGCCCTCAACGAGCCAAAAGTACAAATATGCCCTTATCAACAAGAACGGGCCCGCACACATATTTAATACTCATAAACATGCATTTATATTCATATTATCATATAAATCATGCATGTCATGTAGTCACACATTTAATAAATTAATCACACACATATACCAAATTATGCCCTCCGATCACGCTAATCAAGGCACTAAACCATATTAGCATTTTTGGGACGCTACACAATTGATCAGGCAATGATAACAGATTTTTTTAAATCACCCCACAGTCTAATACCAATACTCGAATAACAGTATACAAATACAATGAAACACATGCATTTTAACAATTATTCAGATACAGTAGCAATGCTAATAAGCATGCTTCATCATATACATATAGCAGTCAATGGCCATGCCCTATTCGTGTTTCCCATGCTTCCTAGTAAACAAGCAGATAAGACATTTATATATCATTTAAAAAAACTAAACATTTAATCACATATAAAATTACCAAAACCTGAGTCGAGCTTGTCTTTAGCGGCGAGTGTACATGCCCAACCAGTCTTCAGGAACCCTTAAACCTAGAGCGCTCTAATACCAAGTTGTAATGCTCTGGATAGCCAAGACCATTACACTGTGTATTTTAAATAGTGTAGGACTTGCTAATCAAGTCATTTGGACATAAATTTTTTACTAAGGTCAATCAATGGATTAGGGTTAAAATATTTTGATCATGAAATAGTTGTTTTTCATTAAAAACTAAGAGTTTATACACGGGACCCAAAAAGGTGTTTACAAGGCAGTTACTGTTGGGAAAACTTATACAAGATCTTTAATTATTTTCATGTAAATATAATATTAAACAAATTAATATGAGATAACCTAGAACATGTTTCTAAAATTTAATTCAAAGAGAAATAATGATAAGGATATTTACATTATACGCAGCAGATTGAATGAGTCATTCCTTCAGTTTCTCTAACCCTTGTATCCTTTCTATCGCAAAGTATTACCAAGAAAATGAACCGAACTTCTGTTATCTTCAAAATCTTCCAAAGTATCATTGGAATCACCTAGACTAGAGTGGGTGATTCTCAACACATGAGATAGATAAAGAGAGAAGAAGAGAAAAAGAACAATAAGGCTTAGAGAAGGACTTGTGTTTAGAGAGGATCTTAAAACTATCAGAAACTTGTGTTTTTTGACTTCTAAACTTATGATTTCATCTCTCACTTAGCACTCCTTTTATAGACTCAATTAAGTCATTTAATTTAATTAAAAAATTAATAAAATAATAGCCAATTAAAAGCCATAGGTCAAAACTATCATGGGCTTCAGGCCTGTGAAATTTCTCATTTGATTATAAGCCCATTGGTCTTAAAATCAAGGCATGTATTATTTTCTACTAATTTAATTAATTAAATAATTATTTCAATCCTTTATCAAATTAATTATTTATAATTTGACCCTTGATTTAAACTTATTTATTAATTTAGATACAAATTTATCTTAATTAATAAATCTGCTATAATTTATCTTTTCTTCTCAAAATTACATAACTATGTGAAACTATCCAAAATTGACATGGTCAACTTTGATAATTCTAATTGATAATTAAATCAATTAATTGAGACTATCTAGATGATTTTATCCAAGGTACAGTGGGGACCATGGGCCTATGAAATCATGCTCCAATAAGCTAACATAAATCTAACAAATAAATTTACTAACTTATTAATTCCACGTGACTCCACTGAAGACTCGGAATTGTACTCTTGATTCATAGAACGCTCTATAACAAATATAGATACGCTATTAATTATCCATTGTTACAACCATAATTGTCACTCAATCCTCTATAGACGGTCTACAATGAGATGGGACTAAAACATCATTTTACCCTTCATTGTATTTTATCCTTAAAACACTTAGTTCCTTGTAAATGATATTTCAGTAAACTAATTTAATTACTGAAATGAGATCTCTATCATTTAACACCTTGAACCAAACTAAAAGGAAACCATCGTTTCACTTCTTCATCAGAAGCTATAGATGTTCATATCTATGATTAACACTCCCACTCAATTGTACTACCGAGTTCCCAATATGTAAGTATGGGCTAGTCCGTAGAGTAAGCTGGTAATGAACAAGTCAAAGAACTCAAATAATACAATCAGTTAGAATACTAACCACTCAAAATTGAGATTGAATTGACCTATGGTCAACTATACGATATGACTAGAATAGATAATAACGGTATGTTTACTTATCCTATTAACTGCCAATATCAGTCCAGTCCAATGTAACAAGTACATATGATCTAATTCAGGAAAGAACATAACACTACAATGTGTAAGTAGATCATATCGTACATTGGCAAGTCAGTGTAAATCCTATGCACTGACTAATCTTAGGACTAACTTATTTTGAACATATAATCATATTTATATTCCACTGTGATTACGTCACTATAAATATGATTAGCTATATGCTTAGGATTTAATAAAAGTTTATATTAAACAAATAATCATGAAAATAAATGTAGAGTCCTAGAATTTTACATAGCTAGTTAGATAGTAGTAGTAGTAGCAGTAGTAGTAGTAGTAATAGCTAGTAGTAGTTATAGTATGTTTATTACTGTGGATTTTGGTTCAAGTCGAGACTTAGTTGAATTTTATAAGTTTAACCTATAGTTTAAGAATATTAATTATAATATATGGTTTGATTAATATAGCTGATTATAAGGATGTTAATTATTATACTATAAGGTTTAGATAGAACTAATAAGATCATGACACTTGTCATGTGCAGGTTTGTTGGGAAATTAAGTATTTTTGATGAATAGTTTTATAAAAGAAATATTTAAAAACCCTAGGACCTGCCAGCAGCATTAAAACTGTATTATGACTCAATCAAACTTGATTAATTAACCAATTCAAATTAAGCTGAAAAAGTGCAATTACGTGTATAATATTTCAGTGTATGCCGATATATCACAGCTATAGGGGCGATATATCGCCACATGGGGAATACGAAAAAACATGTCAATTTCGCATAAACAAATTGATGATCACTCGGGGCATAAGCCCAGGCGATATATCGCCTACAATGGGTGATATAGCAAGCCCTAGTTCAAAGTTTTCAAATGTTTTTGAAATCGTGCTCATTTCATTTCTTAACCTCTTGACTAGCCTTTGAACATTTTGACCGAGTCTTAAGCCTCTGTTGAACGAATATTCAAATATTTTTCAATTAAAACTCATTATTTTTATTCAAGCTAAAAGGAGGTAGTTCACTCCTTGAACTCTATAAATAGGACCTAGTACCCAGCCATTTCTCTTTCTCTTATTCTTCAAGCTGTGTTCAAAGCCTTCAAGTTGCTAGGGTTACTATAGAGTGATAAACACTTGGGTTGGGCTATAAGCTTTATAAACTTAAGCTTTATAAACACTTGGGAAGTAAGATAAATAGTATGTTTTTCAATATCGAGGTGTAGTTCGGTTCTAGTACATCCAAAGGTATTCCTGATCTTATGTTCATTTCTGTATGTTTCTTTGGTTTCCTTTAGTTTTCTTTACTCAAATCCTAACTCATTGTTTTTCATTCTTGGTTAGGTATTTAAGTTCTTAGAACTTAAGATTTCTTTTTGGTAAGTTTCTTCTCGGTGGTTTAGTTCATATCTTTATCATCTCTTTTCTTTAGAATACTCACATTCTTATTGTTGGTTTTAGGAGTGTTCCAAATCTCATCCTTGTGCTCATATCCCAGTATTGGTAAGGAAAATAGGATAGACCTTGTATGTGTGTATGATATGTTATGCTTATGTTATGTTATTTTATGTTGTGCTATGATATGTTAACATTATGTATAGTATGTTTATAGTCCTTGGGCATATATTACTTGTCTAGCAAACAAGCCCCAATAATTTATGGGCATATGACTTGCTTAGCTAGCAAGCCCCACAAATCTATTGGGCATATGACTTGTTTAGTTAACAAGCCCCGAGAAGTATGATGGCCATTGTAGTATATGATATATGTTTATAGTATATGCTTATGATATAGATTATGTATATATTTTATGATATTAATAGATTTTCCTTGCTGGGCATTAGGCTCATTCCTTTATTTTATGCATGCAGGAAAATAGATTTGGCGGCGCAAGGATTCATGGTAGATTGGCATGTGTATTGAGGAAGAACGGATTCGATGGACTGCGTGAACGATTCGAGGATGACGATTTTAGTCTTTTATTATATTTTTATGTATTTTCCACATTTGGTTTTGTAAACAATTTCCTTTAGTTTGAAGTGATGTTTTCTTTTAAAATAATGGAATCCCATACCCTACATTTATATATTTCAACATTTACCTTAGAGTTTTTAATAAAGTTGTGAATGTTTCTTATGAATATTTTCTCAAAAATAGTGTCTATGTATAGTAGTTTTGATGGTCCAAAGTCCTAGAATTAGTTATGTCATTACAATAAAACTTGTGAGCAAAGTGATTGATCAAGCCAAAAAATGATTTCTATTCTTTTATTGATAATAAATGAGATTACAAAGAAATTGGGTTTTAATTAGGGCATAAAACCCTAACAAACTCCTACTTGCACTAATTGAAACTAATGCCTTAATTCTACTAATCCCATTTCCTTGATATGCTTATCAAATGTAGCTTCTGGTAGTGTCTTCGTAAACAAATTCGCAAGATTGTCTTCAGTTGCAATCTTCATAACCTTCACATCTCCCGTGGCCACATATTCTCGAATAATGTGATACTTCCTTTCTATATGCTTACTCCTCTTGTGACTATGAAGTTCTTTTGAGTTGGCTATCACTCCTATATTGTCACAAAACAACACAAGCGGTTTATCCATTTTTGGAATAACACCAAGATCCGAATGGAACTTCTTTAGCCAGACTATTTTCTTAGCTGCTTTTGAAAGGCTATGTGCTCAACCTCCATGGGGGAATATGAGATTGCAGACTGCTTTACGCTTCTCCATATCATAGCTCCACCTCGAAGAGTAAACACCATTCCAGAAGTAGACATCCAATCATCGACATTAGTATGAAAATCTGAATCGGTGTAGCCTATAGGGTTCAGAACACCTCCCTTGTAGACTAACATATAATCCCTAGTCCGTCTTAAATACTTCAGGATATGCTTAACTGCTATCCATTGTTCTGTAGAGTCTAAGAACTTTACTTAGCTAGTTAGATAGTAGTAGTAGTATTTTATGACTGTGGATTTTGGTTCAAGCCGGGATTTAGTTGGAAACTCCTAACAATAGTTATGGATTTTATAAGTTTAACCTATAGTTTAAGAATATTAACTATAACATAAGGTTTGATTAATGTTGCTGGTTATTAAATGATGATTATTATAACCTAAGGTTTAGATAGAGCCAATAAGATTATGACACGTGTCATATGCATGATTATTAAGGAATTATTATTTTAATGATAAAATAAGGGAAATATAAGACTTAGTCTTCACCAGAATCTGTTAGGAGCATGACATTTATCACAATTTTATTTATTTGTGTTATTTAGATAATTAAATAGATTTTTCGTAACTTTAGGGTACTGTAACTTCCGACCTATTTTTTACCCAGATATGTTATGAATTTAAAAAATAGTATTTCTAGAAAGTTGTAGATAATTTAATTATCTTTCTAACTGTATAAAGAGAGTCTAAATCGAAGTCCTACAACTCCAGATATGTTGATTTTACTGCAGGGAAGTTTAGAGTTACGAGATTTAGGGAGTTAGAAGTTAGGATTCTATTTGTTTTTATTATTTTTGTTTTAAAAATCAAGGTTTGAATCCTTAAATATTTCTGAACAATTTGACCGATTCCTAAGCCTTTGGCTGAAGGATATTCAAATATTTTCAATTAAATTTATTATTTTTATTCAAAGCCAAAAAGAAGATTTTTATTCCTAGAACTCTATAAATAGGACCTAGCACCAAGCCTTTTCATTCATTCTTCAAGCATTGATTAGATCCTTCCAAGTGCTAGTGAGACTATTGAGTGATAAACACTTGGGAAGTAAGGTTCATAGTGTGTATTTCAGTTTCGAGGTGTAGTTCGATCATAGAATTTTCAAAGGTATTCCTATTCTTAGTTCCTTTCAGTATTGTTTCATTAGTTTTATAGTCCTAACTCAGTCTTCTCTATTCTTGGTTAGGCACCTAAGTTCTTCGAACTTGAGGTTTCTTGTCGGTAAGAATATTCTCGGTGGTTTTTAGTTCATTCATCGATTTCTTTTAGAATACTCACCTCTATATTATGGTTTTTAGGAGTATTCCAAAATCCCGACTTTGTTCTCATCATCCCGGTATATTGGTAAGGAAAATAGGATAGGATATTATGTGTTATGCCATATGTTATCTTATGATTTATGTGTTATGTTAACTTATGATTTGTGTGTTATGTATGTTTGTAGACTTGGGCATATGACCTGTACACTAACAAGCCCCAATAAATTTATGGGCATATGACTTGCTTAGCTAGCAAGCCCCACAAATCTAATGGGCATATGACTTGTTTAGTTATGGGACCCCAAGTAATAATGGCCATTATAGTATGTGTGACATATGTTTATGATATGTTTTATTATATGCTACGTTATGAATTTTATGTATATGAATTATGTGTTAGATTTTCCTTGCTGGGCATTAGGCTCACTCCTTTATGTTTATGTGCAGGAAAATAGCTTCGGTGGCGGGAAAGGTTCTTGGTAGCTTGAGAATTTGTATTGAGGCGTGATGGAATCGATGGACCGAGCGTTCGATTCGAGGATGAAGTTTTTAAGTCTTTTAGTTATGATTTCTATGTATTATTTTTTTTCCGCACTTAATTTTGTAACCAATTTATTTAAGTTATATTTTGTATTCAAAACAATGGGATCCCATATCCTAAATGAATTTTTATGTATTTAACCTTTACTTTACAGTTTTTAAATAAAGTTATGGTTATTTCATATGTACGTTTTCTTAAGATTAGTATAGTGGTCATTAATGGTCCAAATTCTAGAATAGTTGGGTCGTTACATGTTCTAGTCCTGGGTTTGACTGATACCTGCTCACTACTCCCACTGCATAGCAGATATTTGGTCTAGCACACAACATGGTATACATCAGACTTCCAACTGTAGATGCGTAAAAAACTTTTCTCACTGCATCTTCTTCTTTAGGAGTCCGGGAGACTGCTTCTTTGAAAGATGAATTCCATGGTGGGACAGTAAATGTCCTTTCTTGGAATTTGTCATTGAGAAACGTTCAAGCACTTTATATATGTAAGCTGCTTGAGACAGAGCTAAGAGTTTGTTCTTTCTATCCCTGATGATCTGGATACCTAGAACATAACTTGCTTCACCCAAATCCTTCATCTGGAATTTAGTGCTCAGCCAATTCTTCACATCTGATAATTTCTTAACATTGTTTCCAATGAGTAAGATATCATCTACATAAAGAACCAGGAATACCACTATTTGATTTGCCTTTAGTTGGTAAACACAAGGCTCATCAATATTTTTTTCAAAGCCATAGGCTTTGATTATTTCATCAAACCTAAGATTCTAGGAATGAGAAGCTTGCTTAAGTCCATAAATGGACCTATTCAAAATCATAAACATATTTGTTAATAAGGGTATAAGCCCCAATCACAACCTGGGTGCAGTTTTCTTACCTCGAGTCCCGAGCAGAAGGTGTAATCTGGTCTCGACCACGATCCTCAATCCCGAGCCTTAACGAAAACCTTAGTCACAAAGCGATAATAGATAACCATTAAAACCTAAACCAATTAAAATATTCATAATAACATACTAGCCTCCGGGACCTCGAGTTCTACCAAACCGGGTAGTAGAATCCTTCCCAAGAACTTAGGTTTGAGTTCTCGCGCCTAAAAACCTGATTTGGCTATTTCTCCCAATTTAGAGCCGCGGCCTAGGCCTTAAGGGCCATGACAAGCCTCAACCAACACCGCAGCACCTGGGAAACTTCAAGGACCCCCAGGGCCTTCTCACGCACACGGGTCAGGGCGTATGAAGAATAGGGCCGCGACTCAAGCCCAAAACCTGAAAATTCCCAACGTTTTCAATCAAAAAATCCTCATAATTTCCTACCAAAAATCTCCCTTTTTCCCAAAATAAAACCCCCAACAAGTTCACTACAACACATACAACATTTATAACCTATAAACTAGCTCAAAACTACATCAAATATCAAAATTCATATTTAAGCTGACAACCCCAAAACCCTTATTTGATCATAGAATCTACAGAGTATTTCAAGTTTATAAAGCTTGCCTTAGAGAAAATTGACCCTAAACTGATCCTTAAGTGATCCTAGCTTTAGATTCTCAGAAAACTCAGCCCTTCCCCTTGAATTCACTAAGACTTCCACCAAGAGAGGGAGAGATAGCAAACATGGGAGAGAGAGAGTGTCTGCTGAGAGTGAGCTAAGGGGTTTCTGGTTGTTTCCTTAGGTTCCCCCAATTCTATCATAATCCTAGGAAATGACAAAGAAGCCCTTAGTGTTAACTTAGCCCTTTTAATACTGCCAAGGGCAAAATCGTCTTTTGCCACCATTTTCCTGCTAAACCTCAAGTGGTTCTATAAATTTCCAATTAATCCCGACGTGCCCAAATAAATCACCAAAGAATTACTCGTTAACAAATAAATCCCAAATATGCACTAAATCCTTGTAATACCCATAGTCTCACCCCGAGCCGGGTATTAGACACGGTTGTGACTATTTCGCTAATTAGTTTACTAGGATCGCCTCGGGCCGAATATTACAAATATATCAACATAATAATGTGGTCTCAATCATTTAACACATATAATCACATTTTTACCCTCAACGGGAAAAATTACAAATATGCCATTATTAACAAGAACGGGCCCACATGCATATCTACTGCAAATAAACATGCATATATATATATTCATATTACCATATAAACCATGTCTGCCACATAGTCACGCATTTAATAATTCAATTTATCACATATATATATATATATCAAATTATGCCATCTCGGCACAGTAATCAAGGCACTAAGACTTATTACAACTTTGGGGCGTTATCTTCATAACAGTCACATCACCTCTGTGCAAAATCCTTCTAACTAGTGGGTATTTCCTTTCTATACGCTTTCCTTTCTTGTGGCTTCTAAGTTCCTTGGAATTTGCTACTGTTCCACTGTCATCATAGTACATTATTAGTGGCTTGGCCATATCTGGAACTACTTCCAGATTAGTGTAGAACTTCCTCAACCAAACCACTTCCTTAGCTACTTCACAAGCCGCTATATACTCGACTTCCATGGTAGAATCTGCAATACTGGATTATTTAATACTTCTTCAGACTACAACTCATCAACCAATAGTGAATACTGCCACAGACGTCGACTTACGACTATCTTTGTCTAATTGAAAATTAGAATCAATGCATCCAGTAGGGTTTAACTCACCCCTTGAATATACAAGCATATAATATCTCCTTCTCCTAAGATACTTGAGAATGTACTTTACTGCAATCCAATGTTCCAAACCTGGATTTGAATGAAAATGACTCACAATCCCTACTGCATAGCATATGTCAAACCTAGTACACAACATAGCATACATAATACTCCCAATTGCTGAGGCATAGGGATACTTTCTCATGTCATCTTCCTCCTGAGGTGTCTTTGGACATTTCCCTTTAGAAAGAGTAATTCCATGTCTAATCCGTAACTGACCTTTCTTGGAATTCTCCATAGAGAACCTTTCAAGCACCTTATCTATATAATTAGCTTGAGAAAGTGCCAAGAACTTGTTCTTCATATCCCTTAGGATTTGGATTCTCAGAACATAGCTCTCCTCACCCAAATCTTTCATGTAGAACTTTTTGGCTAACAACTTCTTTACTTTTGATAGTGTCTCTACATTGTTGCCAAAGACGAGAATGTCTTCCACATAAAGAACAAAGAAAACCACCACTTTTCCTTTGATATATTTATATACACATGCTCCGTCAATATTCTGTTCGAAGCAATATGTTTTAATTGTTTCATTAAAGGTGATATTCCAAGATCTAGATACTCCATAAATGGATTTCAGTAACTTACACACCTTTTGATCTTCCCCATTCTTGATGAACATTTTTAGTTGTGCCATATAGATACTTTCATCAAGATAGCCAATAAGAAAGGTTGTCTTGACATCCATCTACCATATCTCATAATCATACGCTGCAGCTATGGATAAGAGAATGAGAATGGATTTCAGCATGGCCACATGAGAAAATGTTTCTTTATAATCAACACCTTCTCTCTAAGAGTAACCTTTTGCTACTAGTCTTGCTTTGAAAGTCTCCACTTTCCCATCTATACCTCTTTTCTTATCCATTTGCACCCAATGGGCCTGACATCTTCAGTTGGGTCTACAAGTTCCCAGATAGAATTGGAATACATATATTCCATTTCTTGGTTCATGGCTTCTTCCCATTTCTCCTTTTTAGGGCCATCCATAGCCTCTTTGAAGGTTAATGGATTGTCCTTGTCTGTATCGAAAACAAGGACATGTGCCTCATTATAATGCCTCAAAATCCCTAATGCGGTTTAATGGCTATATTAGTAGGCCGGGAGGGCCATAACTGTTTAATTATGCCATTAATTGATAATATGCTTGTTTATGTGAATTATATTATAATATGATGTTAAATGCATGCATGTGGGTCCACATTTCATTACAAGGGTGTTTTGGTAATTTGGCCCATTAAGGGCATAATTGAATATGTGTATGCATGTTGGTGACCTATTGTTGATACCACATTATAATGTGGGTTTGTTCGAGCTATTCGGCATAAGACGATCTTTGAATATTAATTAGCAGTTTAGTCATAACAGGTTTAATTTCGGGGATCGGGATGAGTCTCGGTGTGATTTTTAATGATTAGAGCGTTACCGGGAATTAAAGGGTAACAGGTTATGAATTATTGGTGTTTGAGAATGTCGAGAATAGCGGGAATTGGAGAGTGTTAATTATGATTAACGAAATAGGTAGGAAATGTCAATTTTTCCCTTAGGAGCCTTTAGAAATCCTTATTTGACCTAGGGGTACTTTGGTCTTTTCACCCCTAGGATAGATTTAAGCCATTGAAGGTTGTAGAAAGAAGAGAAAATAGAGCAATTTTAAACACTTCTCCCGTACCTATTTTTTTTCCTCATTTTCTCTTTGGATTTTTGAGCTTAAGTTAGGGATTCAAACTTGGGAAGTAAGTCTTGAGCTTGGGAGTGTGTAAAACCAGTGAAGAGCAGCATAATCTGAGCTTGAGGTAAGTTTCTAGCCATTAAATTCCCTGGTTTGCTCTGTTTTAGCTTTGGTTTTCAGTTGAGATTCCTAGGTTGGATGATAGGTTTTGTTGAGAGTTTTGGCTAGGGTTCTTGTGGTTGTGATGCTTGGGGCATGTGAGGATGATTTTTGGGTTCATTTGGCACCAAAAATGAGGTTTGGAAGCATTGGAATCGAGTTGGAATTGAAGGAGTCGAAGGAAGAGGTTTCAGGGGAGGATCTGGCTTGGTGTAGCACTACAATGCCCACCAGAGGGTGCTATAGCGCTACCCAGTGTTCTGTTGGGTGGTTTGGGGTTCTAAGTATAGTGCTGGGGCGCTAGTGAATAGTGTTGTAGCACTGCTCTGTTCCTTCAGAATCCCGTTTTGAGTGTTTTTAAGGGTTTTTGGCTCGGGGTTTCAATCCTTAAGGTCGAGATCGAATCTACTCACCGTGAGGGTACGTTTTGAGGTCCCAAGAGTGTGGTTTAGGTCAAGAACCTTTCATTGTTTATTTTCATTAGTGGAGGTTATAATTGGTTATGATTAGGTAACCGCTAAGGAATCAAAGGTCAATCGTTCTCAAGAGTCGTTCTTGTTTTGTTTCTTGCTCGAACCAGAGGTAAGAAAAATGCACCCTGTGTATATGACATGCATGATTGTTGTTGAGGCATGCTGGTTGGTAAATGTGGACATTGATTGCATAGTAAATGCTTAGCATAGTTTGCTTACTTGTGTATGGCACTGATTAGTTAGGGACAACGTTGGTTGCATATTACTGACCTGAGAGTTAGAAACGACATAAGGGTCCTGAACGTAGGGTCGATTAAAGATTAGATCTAATCGATATCAGTGTTGAATAACTCTAGGAGCATTAATGATGGACCGACCCTATGGTCGATGAAAATTATAAGCGCTTGACTAGTCTAAGCTAGTTACTTGGAGCCAGGGCCTAAGACCTAGGTGACAGTTTGTCACATGGCTAGGGAGCGGAATCCCACGGTTATGACTCTATGGTCATGCGGTAGGTTATATTGGTGACCTGTTCATCGAGCACCTATATTGATAAGCTAGTGAAAGGATCACTTATTTGTAAAGACCCAGTGACCCTATTGTCACATGGCTAAAGGGAGCTGAACCCACTTTAGTGACATTTCCAATTGTCACTCATCTATTTTGGACTGAAAGTCCTGAATGATTATTATGATCATTGTTGATATTATATTAATGTGTTATTGTGTTTTCTTGCTGGGCTTTGGCTCATGGGTGCTATGTGGTGCAGGTAAAGGGAAAGAAAAGCTCACCCAGCCTTGAGTGGAGAGCTTAGGTGGTGCTGTGTATATATGCGGCCGCTTGACCACCACGGCCAAGGTGTTCTCAGAGGAGCTAGGGGGTTTACCCTATTTTTGTGGCTTAGGTCAGCAGGTTGTAAATTTAAACAGTAATGACCATTTTGAGTTGTAAATAACTTGTAAATATTTTTGATGGTCCTATGAATGGTTTTATGTTCTAAATAAAATATATCCTTTCCTTTTGATTGGTTTTCCACCTTAGCCTGTTAATAACACCTAGAAGCACGTTTTTAACCAAAGAACTCGGGTAGCGAGTTAAATTTCCGGTTCACCGTAACTGTTTTGGGGTAACCAGGGCGTTACACTCATGTTCGTAGCAAACATGTTTTCTCACATTCCTCCCACTACGATGTTGCACTAGAGTTTCCTTTTCAAGAATAGTAGTTTCCTCTGTTTTTCATTTATAATGATGACAATGAAGGTGATGGAACCTTATCAACTGTGAGAACCTCTAATACTACTTTGCTTCGAGGTTTATAGTTATTCATATAGTCGTGTTCAAGGGAGGTCGCATTTGTTGAAACAAATACCTTTTGGTCTTTGGGATTATAAAAGTAATTGCTTCTTGTTTCTGGAGCATAGCCCACAAAAATGCACACTTTAGACCTCGAATCAAGTTTCCCTGATTTAGGTCTAAGAACATGTGGAGGACAGCCCTCAATGTGGAAATGGTGCAAACTAGATTTGTTTCCTTTCCACAGTTCCAGCGATGTTTTGCTTATGGTCTTAGATGGGACCACATTCAAAATGTAAGTCCCTGTTTGAAGTTCATATCCCATAAGGTATGTGGCCCTTTAGGAGGGCACTGCGGCGCTAATTCGCTTTCATTTTTAGAGGTTCCTCTCTAACCTCAGTAGCGTCGCGATCCTTTAGGAAGACGTCGTGGCACTAATGCCTTTTCAGGGTATATTTTTTTAGGGTTTTGAGTGTTAGGATCGAGGGGCTCGGGGGACGATTCCACTCCTCGATTTTATGGAATTGGACTTTTGGAGAGCTAAGTATTATTCTTGGAACCTGTTTTTAAACTTAGTTCTTAAGGAGAATACCAATTATGTTGTGACTAGGATTTTTGCAAGACTCGGGAAAGGGATCACACTCAGGGTCATTTTGTTTTCTTTGCAGGACTCAAGGTGTAGCATCTCAAAATTTTACTTAGCTAGATAGTAGTAGCTTGTAGTATTTTAGTTTTCATGATTATTGGTTCAAGCCAAGATTTATTTGAAACTCATAGAAATAGTTATGGATTTTATAAGTTTAACCTATAGATTAGGAATATTAATTTTAACATAAGGTTTGATTAATATAGTTGGTCCTAGAAATATTATTTATTATTACCTAAGGTTTAGATAGAATAATTAAGAGCGTGACACTTGTCACAAGCATGTTTAATAAGGATTTAAGCATTTTGAATGAATAATTTAATTAAGGATAAATCTGGAAGCTCTAGAACCTTCCAGCAGCTGTTAGGATTACGTTTTACTCACTCAAGTTATTTTAACAAACTTCAAATATGTTGAAAGTGTGCAACAACTTGTTTGAAATATCAGTGTATGCCGATATATCGCAGCTATAGGGGTCGATATGTCGCCTATGGAAGATACCAAAAACACGTCGATTTCGCACGAACGAAACTACGAAAGCTCAGGGCATAGGGGTGGGCGATATATTGCCTATATGGGGCAATATATCGACCCTTTGTGATGTTTTTGAAATTTCATGGAACCAAAATAGAAATAGCCCTCAACAACCTAGATTTGCTCTTGAATGTTTTTTACAGAGTTCTGGGCATCTGTTGAATAGAAAATTCAAATTTATTCAATTATTATTATTATTATTTTTTAAAAATGGTTAGTTTCACTCCTTGAACTCTATAAATAGGACCTAGCACTCAGCCATTTCATTCATCATTCATCATTCAAGCATTCTTCAAAGCCTCCAAGCTGCTAAGTTTATTCTACAAAGAAAACACTAGGGTTTTAGGATTAAAAGCTTTTCCATCTAAGATTTTCTAAACAGTTGGGAAGTGAGATTGAGTGATATTTCAGTATTGAGTTGTAGATCGAAGTTCTAGTCTATCTAAGGTATTCTTATCCTCAGGTTCAATTCATTATAGTTCTTTTATTTTCTTTCAGGTCCTAACTTGTTGTTATGGTTTTGGTTAGGTGTTTGAGTTTCTTGAAATTTAAGGTTTTCAGTAAGCTTTTATCTTGATGGTTTAGATCTTCTTTTCATCTTCATTTCTTTAGAAACTCATGATTCTTACTGTTGGTTTTAGGAATTTTACAAATTCGTTCTTGTCTCCAATATCCCAGTTTTTGTTAAGGAAAATAACTTAGATTATATGTGTTATGATATGATATGTTATAGTGCTATGTTATATATGTATATGAATATGTTTTATGTTATAGTCACTTGGGTATTATAGTTTCTTAGATAGCAAATCAAATCCCAAGATTTTTATCATTATCGTGGATTAGAGTTATGATTAAACCTACCTCGATTAGTAGACTGAGGACCTAGATGGTTTTATCACATGCTACGGTAATGAGTTAATGGCCATTAATATTATAGTCCTATGTTTTTATGATTTACCTTTTTTACGTCATATGTTTTATAGTATATGTATATAGTCTTATGATATGATATTGTTTTAGTAGATTTTTCTTGCTAGGCATTAGGCTCATTCCTTTTATTTTAGATGGTGCAGGAAAATGAGCTTGGAAGGTGGGTCGAATTCGTGGCAGCTTGGCATGTGTATTAGGAGATGACTGATTGAATGGATTGCTGGAAGATCGAGAATGAAGTTATTTCAAGTCTTTTTATTTATGTATTTCTGTAATTAGCTTTCGAACAATTAATTAAAGGTTTATGTTTTATTTATGTTTTATGTATTAAACAATGGGGTCCCACATTTTGGATTTTTAATGAAGTTCTATTATTTTATGTATGTATTCCAAAATAGTAGTTATGTTTAGTAGTTTTTAATAGTCTGAGGTCTAGAATTATTCTTGGCATTACACAAGGTAAGAAAACTGGCACACACACACTATGTTTAGGGCATGACTTCTGTCTTTTGAACACGATTATAATTGTGTACTAATATGATTAAAGTTATATTTTCTTATTTTGAGATTATATCTGCTACATCTGTTGTGGTGTGTTTGTTTGTAAATAAGTGGCATGGGCCAGATTTGGCGATAATCATGCAAAATGTAGGTTGTAATGGCAAGGCCACTATGAGGGTGTGGTACGCACTCATTCGGCACGAGCCTTGTAAATGAGTTGATGCTTGCATAAGTTTGTTTATAATTGTGAAGCATGTTATTTATGAATTATGTTATATTGGACATCTTATTCCATTTGGTTGGGTTTACTTGTTGGGCCTTAGCTCACAGGTGCTTTGTGGTGCAGGTAAGGGCAAGGGGAAACTAAACCAGCCATGAGTTGGAGAGCTTTGGGGTCGATGTGTACATACTCAGCCTGCTCGACCGCCACAACTGAGATTATTTTTAGGGACTAGGGTTTATGTCCTGTGTTGTAGCTTAATCTGACCATTTTTGTACTATGTATGTATCTATATTTGGTTTACAAACTCTTTTCGGGATCCCTTGTATATATTTAAACTTTTTAATGAAAGTTTTAGTTTATTTGACCACAATTTTTAATACCTAAACCATTGTTTAACTTTAATTACACATTTAAGTCCAAATGACTCACTTAACGAGTTAAGCACCATTTTAAAATCACAGTGTAACGGTCCTGGATTAGTTGGGTGTTACAACTTGGCATCAGAGCTGCCAAGGCTTTATGGTTTCTGAATATTGGCTAAATATGTACGCTCACTGCTAAAGACATGCTCGAATCACGTTTTGGTAACTAATGAGTTGCATATGTCTTTAACTTCTAAATTGAAATATATGCCTTATCTGCATGCTAGAATAGGAAGCATGAAAGGGACTGGCCTTGCCTTTGATTGCTATGTGAATATGAAAGGAATTGTTTATTAGTATTGTTGTTAACTGTGACTGTGATAGAAATGCTTATTAGCATTATTATTGCATGTGTTTGATCTATTTTGTTTTGTTTTGGATTGTTGGATGGTTTCTGGACACCGTTATCATTGCCTGATAAGTTGATTCGTTGATTGCAGATATACTTGAGGAGTTATGCCTCTAAGGAGATCAATGCGACTAGTCGGCACCAATATCGAGGCTAGAGATGATAATCAGGGCCAGAACCCTGCACCTGCCCCTCAGAATTGGCAACAAATGTTTGTTGATATGAAAGCAAGACTTCTAAGGCACGAGGAAGAGATTAAGTAATTGAGGGGAACGCTGCCCCACCCGCGCTGCCAGTTGTGGTACCAGCTTTGGCTCAGCCAGAGGTTGAGAATAGATAGGAACCATTGTATGAGAGATTCTAGAAACAACACTCTTCAACCTTTGAGGGAGGCCCAGATCCACCAAGAGCTAAACAGTGGATGAGCATGGTTACCACAATCCTCGACTTTATGAGGGTGTCAGGTAATGATATTGTAGCATGTGCCACCAATATGCTATGAGATGATGTTTGCATCTGGTGCGAAGTTGTATCCTAGACCCGGGATGTCACTGTTATGAGTTGGGATGAGTTCCGAGATTTGTTCAATGAGAAGTACTACAATGGCGTAGTTCGAACGGGGAAGATGGATGAGTTCACTGCTTTGGTTCAGGGAAACATGACTGTGGCTAAGTATACCCTGAAGTTTGATGGGTTGGCCAAGTTTTCTTTTGACTTGGTGCCAACAGATGCAGCCAGAAGAGAAAGGTTTGTTCGTGGATTAAACCCCATGATAGAATAGGATGTTAGAATAACTTCGATACCTAGAGTTACTACTTATGCTCAGGAAGTTGAGAAGGCCCTTACTACTAAGGGCGCAGGGGACAAGATTTTGCATGAGAGCACTGCTAGGCATGATGCCCGGAGGGTGGTACCTCCATTTATTGGATCTGATAGGGGTGGAGGCCCCAGTTATCAGAAGATGAAGGTTGCAGATACATCTGGTACCCCTAATTCGGATAAGAGGTTTTGAGGTACTCAAATTCGTCTTCTGCGCGGCATTGAGATCAGGAGGAGCTATCCAGAGTGTGCCAGGTGTAGGAGGCGCCATTTCGGAGAATTTCGTGCCATGGCATGCTTCCTTTGCAGGGTGGTGGAACATCTCAGGAAAGATTGCCCGCTACTGAAGAAAGAGGAACTGAAGGAGAGCGACAGTCTGGTTCCAGCCCAAGTGTTCATGCTGACCCAGTCAGAGGATGAGGGTAGTCCCTCAGTAGTGATAGGTCAAATTTCTAGTGCTTGCTCTTCTTATTTTGTACTAACCAATTCTGGTGCTATGCATTAATTTGTATCCAGTAGTGTGATTGATAGAATGTGTAGACCTTGTTATTTGTATGTTGTGGGGTTTGGGACCTTATTGCCTACTGGGGAATTGGTAGTTTCTAGGAGATGGATTAGATCCCTACCAGTAGAAGTGGACAGTAGGGAATTTTCAGTGGACTTGATTGAGTTAGCTATGTAGGACTTTGATATGATTTTGGGCATGGATTGGTTCACTAAGTATGGGGCGACTATATATTGTAAAAGGAGGATGGTGACTTTTGAACATGAGGGAGAGTACCTGGTTGTGTTTGTACGTGCTGTGAACGGACCTCGCATTCCTATAATTTTAGCATTGAAGGCTAGAGACCTATTGCACGGAGGTTGCATAAGATTCCTAGCGAGTGTGGTGGATACCACCAAGGCTCTACTAGTTGGATCAGGGGAGACAAGATTAGTTTGTGAGTTTCTAGATGTTTTTCCAGATGATTTGTCAGGGTTTCCATCGCATCTGGAGATTGAGTTTGTTATTGAGTTGGCACTAGGAATAGAACCAGTATCTAGGGCACCTTATATAATGGAACCAGTAGAATTAAAATAATTAAAAGTTCAGTTGCAAGAGTTACTTGATTTGGGGTTTATCAGACTCAACTTCTCACTGTAGGGTACGCCAGTGTTATTCATTAAGAAGAAGGATGGGACGTTGAGGATGTGCATTGACTACATGGAATTGAATAAGCTAACTATCAAGATCAAGTATTTGTTGCTAGGATCGATGATTTATTTCATCAGTTGCAGGGAAAGATAGTGTTTTCGAAGATTGATCTTCGATCTGGTTATCACCAGCTGAAGATCAAGGAGGAGGATATTCCAAAGATAGAATTTTGCAAGAGGTATGGACATTATGAGTTCTTGGTTATGTCTTTTTGATTGACCAATGCCCCAGCAGTGTTCATGGATCTGATGAACAGGGAATTCAAATATTATCTGGACAAGTTTGTGATCATTTTTATCGATGATATATTGGTCTACTCTCAATCAGAGATAAAACATGAGCAGTGTCTTTTCTTGGTATTACAAAGATTGAGGGACCACAGACTATATGCCAAGTTCAAGAAGTGTGAGTTATGGTTACCTCAGGTGACATTTCTTGGTCATATTGTTAGTAAGGACAAGATTATGGTTGATCTAACCAAGATAGAGGTGGTGAGAGATTAGCCAAGACCGAGGAGTGCATTGGAGATTAGGAGATTCCTTGGTTTGGCTGGGTATTATCGGCGTTTTGGGGAAGGGTTCTCAAGGATCACAACACCTTTAACAGAGTTGACACGCAAGAACTTGAAGTTTGTTTGGTCTGAAAGATGTGAAAATAGTTTGCAAGAGTGAAGCAGTGGTTGATCACTGCTCTAGTACTTAGTCTTCCTTCATATTAGGATAATTTTATGGTTTACTGTGATGCATCAAGATAAGGATTAGGTTGTGCTCTCATGTAGGTTGGGCGGTGTGTACATACTCAGCCTGCTCGACCACCACAACCAAGATTCTTTTGAGGGACTATGGTTTATGTTCTATTTTGCCGCTTAGGCCACCCATTTTTGTACTGTGTATGTATTTGTATTTGGTTTACAAACTCTTTTTAGGATCCCTTGTATATATTTAAACTTTTTAACGAAAATTTTAGTTTCTTTGACCAAAACTTTAATACCTAAATCATTGTTTAACTTTAATTACATTTTTATGTCCAAATGATTCGCTTAATGAGTTAAGCGGTCCTAGATTAGTAGGGCGCTACATGATCTTTCCCTCCAGGCTGGATCCCACCATATTTCGTCTTAAGATTGGCCCCGGTGCTCAAAGAAGACATGATTGTTGGTCTGATCAATCCAACTAGTCATTTGTACCTTATTTAACTAGGGAAGTCTTCGCAAAGGGACTCCATTGGGCGATGGGGTAGTTGAGCCATGTGATATTTCCCTTCCAGGTTGGATCCCACCATATTTTTCAAAGGACAAGCCCCAATGCTCAAACAAGACATGATCATTGGTTTGATCGATCCAACCGGTCATTCGGTCCCTATTAACTAGGGATGTCTTCGCAAAGGGTCTCTGTTGGACAATCAGGTAGTTGAACCATGTGATATTTCCCCTTCGGGATGGATTACACCATATTTCATCTTAGGATAGGCCCTGATGCTCAAACAAGACATGAGCATCGGTCTAATCGATCCAATCGGTCATCCGGTCCCTATTTAACTAGGGAAGTCTTCGCAAAGGGTCTCCGTTGGGCGATCGGGTAGTTGAGCCATGTGATATTTCCCTTAGGATAGACCCAAGTGCTCAAAAAA